>NC_133326.1:620474175-620776098 GCF_042186555.1 Aquarana catesbeiana | reverse complement strand
ACATTAGATTACCCAAGAGTCCTTTGCACAGCCGTGTGACTGTGCTTAGTGAGTTCAAGATGGCAAGTTCTGTGTCACAAGTGGAGTTGATAAGTGCTGTACAGGCCCATCCTGAACTGTGGGATGTGGCACATCCACTTCATGGAGACCACATCCGCAAAGTAAAAGCCTGGGAGGATATCAGTTCTGCCATTACCCCTGGCTGGGAAGAATTACGAAATGCAGAAAGAAAGGAAATAAGTAAGTCTATTTTACTTGAATGCATGATCTGTTTGTGTGTAATGTAAACGAAGATTGCATATTTAACCCTTTGTTTTCCTTGTTATTTTAGGCAAAATTATACAGCGCCGCTGGAAGTCCCTACGTGACCGTGTCAGGAGGGACCTCACGGACGAGGACAAGGTGGCACGTAGTGGAGCACCAGCGCCAGCTAAGAGACCACATGTCTACCACACCAATCTTCTCTTCTTACGGCAAAATATGCTGAGCCATACCAGACCGTAAGTTTTTTTTTTTTTTTCATATATTTGCCTATGTACATTGCTTTTCAGGCAGTATGTTCCATGGCTATTGTAACCACTTTCCGAATGCCACATGTATATATACGTTGGCAGAATGGCACGGCTGCACTAATGGGCGTACCTGTACGTCCCTTTTAAGTTGCCGCCTTGGCGGCGCGCTTTCCCATTGCGAGGTCCATGAGTCCGACCGCGGGTCCTGCGGACTCAATGTCCGCGGGCACACCGGCGATCGTCTCAGGGAGAGGAAGAGGTTAACCCATTCAATGCCAGTGTAATTTTTACAGTAATCATTGCAATTTTAATCGCACTGATTGCTGTAAAAATGACAATTTTCCCAAAAATGTGTCAAAATTGTCCAATGTGTCCGCCATATTGTCGCAGTCAGCCTAAAAATCGCTGATCGCCCCCATTACTAATAAAATAAAAATTAGTAAGAAAAATGCCATACAACTCTCCCCTATTTCATAGACGCTATAACTTTTGCCAAAAAAACCTTTATTAACTGAAATCTGTAGAAGAATACATATTGGCCTAAACCAAAAAAAAATTTTAGATTTATTTATTTTTTGGGGGATATTTATTACTTAAAAAAATTAAAATTCAAAATTCTAAAAAAAAAATTTACTCTTTTTTATAGCTCCGAAAAAAAACCCTCCAAAAAATGCAGAGGTGATCAAATACCACCTAAAAAAAGGTCTGTTTGAGGGGGAAAAAAAGGACGTAAATTTTTTGGGGAGCCACGTTGCACGACCACCATTGTTAAAGCGACGCTGTGACAAATCGCAAAAAGTGCTCCGGTCTTTGGCCAGCTAAATGGTCCGGGCTGAAGTAGTTACATTTATACATTTTGTATTGTCTGCAGGACAACTTCTAACATTAGACAGAGAGAGGTGGATGCAGAAGAGGCAGAGGTTCAGAGATCAAGCAGTCCCATGACGAGCACTGGATCTCCACGTCCAATAAGCTAAGGAGGTGTTGAGTGCACAGATGAGATAACTGCTTAGGTCTGCCTGTCTATCTCATTGTCTGTCTGCCCATGTACATGTCAATGTAAACATTTTTGTTCTTTTGCAGGAATCGAGGGCTTTGGAATCAGTGTCTCCTGCCAGTCAGCAAGGTGGAGAGCAGCGCGGTCGTGGCGGTGTTCGTGGCCGTGGACGTCAGACGAGGGGCGGGTTCAATACGGAGGCTGATGACAGAGTGCTAGCACTGCTGCAGGAAGTGCGGCAGGAGAGGCGCAGTATGGATGCCTTTTTAGACACCAACAACCCACACGCCTGCTTCTGCCGCAGCCTTTACCACATCCTGGAGGACATTGGGGGAAACCAAGAGAAGCTTTGTATGGATCGCATGTACGGTATTGCAATGCAATACCGACATGCAAAATTAAGTGGCGGACCACCTCCATGCGATCCATATAATGTTTCTCATGATCCCCCAATGGCCCCTGGGACCTCAGCAGTGCTAGCACCCCCCTCTCACTATCAGCCCCCTCCTCAACGCCAACCACCACCTATCCCGTCCCAGACCTCGTTCTATACCCCGCACTCCTATGCTGAATTTCCACCTTCTAACTCCCATTTTCAGCCCTCATACCCTGTACCCCGCTACCAGCAGGATTTTGGGAGTGATCCCCAGGCCCAAGCATTACCCCGTCCCCAATCCCCACATCCCCAAAGCGATCAAGCATTCACCACCACCTATCACCAGTTGTGATCCCAATCCTTTAATAAATATGTTTTTTGCTTGAAAATAAAATGTGTTCAATTTGTCTTTTATATGATGCACAACAGCACTCCTTTGCACTCTGCTTGCCCTGAAGGCAGAGTGCAAAGGACTCTATCGTACTCTGTCTTTGGACAAGCGTAAGCTAGCTCTTTTTTGGGCTTAGCCTAGGCTTACCCCGAAGGCAGAGTCAAATTTACTTGTTGAACAATCGTTGATAAATGGACATAAAAATAACAAACTTCAATTCTGAAATGCTTTATTTAAAAAAACACAAGAAAGCAAAGGTAGATCTAGTCCAAATACTTTTTAGACATAATCATTCTGCAATGATACTTCTCCATCAGGGGATTAAAAAAATTCTGCAAATTGGTTTCGAATGCTCATGACACGTGCAGTTGAACACAAGTCCATAAATTGAACCCTCTGAAGTTGGTTAATGGGCTCCTGTTCAACATTATTTCTGTCACTGTTCCGCAGAAAATTGTGCAGAACGCAGCATGCCAGGATGACTTTAATGGCGTTGTCAACATCCAATTGCATACTTGTCAGCAAAACTCGCCATTTGGCCGTGCACACCCCGAATGCACATTCAACAACACGGCGTGCACGGCTGAGCCGATAATTGTAGATTTTTTTGTCGTCGACTGAGGCCATTGCCACTGTATGGCCTCATAAGATTTTCAGCCAGTCCAAAGGCCTCATCTGCCACCATGACTAATGGCAAGCTGGGTTCTTCAGTGCAGGGTAGAGGCCTGCTTTCAGGAATATTGAGTTGTCCCTCATGTAGACGTTGTCCGAAGGCCGACTCGCGGAATATGCGGGCGTCACCTTGGCTTCCATATGCTCCCACATCAACAAAAAGAAATTTAAGGTGTGCATCGGACAATGCCAGGAGGACCACCGAAAAATATTTTTTATAATTAAAATATGACGATCCAGAGTGGGGAGGCTTCTTGACCCTGATGTGTTTCCCATCAAGGGCTCCTATACAATTTGGGAACTGAGTTTTTTCCCAAAAAGTGTCCACAACTGATTCCCAGATGTCTTCTGTTGGCTCTGGCATTACAATGTTATGCAATTCCTCCCATATTGCCACACATGTTTCCTTTATTATTTTTGACACCGTTGAGAGGCCAAGGAGGAAGTAATGATGCAAGGAAGCATAACTTTGTCCCGTGGCAAGGAACCTAAGATAACATAATAAATGTAGTTATTGAAAGAGAAAAGCATAAACATAAGTCCTAACCCTACCCTTAAACCTAACCCTATCTCCTAACCCTAACCCTATCTCCTAACCCTATCTCCTAACCCTAACCCTATCTCCTAACCCTAACCCTATCTCCTAACCCTATCTCCTAACCCTATCTCCTAACCCTAACCCTATCTCCTAACCCTATCTCCTAACCCTAACCCTATCTCCTAACCCTATCTCCTAACCCTAACCCTATCTCCTAACCCTATCTCCTAACCCTATCTCCTAACCCTAACCCTATCTCCTAACCCTATCTCCTAACCCTAACCCTATCTCCTAACCCTATCTCCTAACCCTAACCCTATCCCCTAACCCTATCTCCTAACCCTATCTCCTAACCCTATCTCCTAACCCTAACCCTATCTCCTAACCCTAACCCTATTCACTAACCATAACCCATATGTGTATTCACTTACCTGAGTGTCACTAGCATCCGTTCCTCCGGTGACACAGAGCTACGCATCACAGTGTCCATCCTTGTGAGCCTTGGTCTGAGCCTCTCCAACAGGTCATCAAAGAGCGGCACTGACATCCTTGTAAAGTTAAATAATTTTGTCGGATATGAGCGCAGTTGGGAATAAATATTGCCAAAGTACCCCGTAGAAAATCGATTGGATACCATTGGATGCACCCAAAATTGACGTCTGCTGCTTCTCTCCTCCTCCTGTCTCCTTCTCCGCAGCCTCCGCAAAACAATCAGAAGGATTGCCTCATCGATCTTCTGGATGACAGGATCCATATTTCTCAGAAAAGTACACAAAACTCAAACAGATTCTGAAACACTCTCTCCTCTCTCTCTCTCCTACCAAAATGGCACCGACACATGCTCATTAACATATTTTCTTTGGTTTCTGTGGCATTGTGGAAAATTTGGGAGTGTATATAGCTGAGAGATGTGTTTTTCATTAAAAAATGCTACTTAGCGCTAACGCTAAAAAACGCGCAAAAACTCTAATGCAAAACGCGGTAAAAATTGCGTTTTTAACGCCGGTTTTTCCAGGCGTCGAACCTAGCTTTACAGCTCGTTTTTTAAAACGTCCATGTGCATGAGGACTAAATGTTTCTGAAATTCCCCCCGCAGTCGGGACTGACATGCGGAAATGAAATCGTGTGAGTTCAGCTGAACTCGCACAATTTCCTCCCACTGTCAGTGTGAACCAGGGCTCAAACTGTGCCTTCGTCTTTGTTATTCACCTGCTGCTATCCCAGGGATAGCATTTCTTATCGAACTCCCTTAAGTTTACCTTCAAATATCATATGTAGAAATACAGATTCACATACCTGCAAATAAATAAAAATAAAAAAATTCTAATCGTGGTTGTGATCAAATATTCGCAGATGCGATCAAAAGAGTGTGAATTCACCTTCTGACCTGAAAATGAGTCATTGTAATCACCCAGAAGTTCCTGTGCTGGTCAGGATCTCCATCTAGGTAGACATGGCGAGGTCCCTCTTTATCAAAGAGGAGGTGCTGCTCATTTGTCGTGTAAGTGTAGAATATGTACTTGTGCTTACTCAATGCAGGGGTGGATGTGGTAGTTAGATTTGGTGTGGATGGGGTTCATTGATTTGTTTGCCATTACCACACATTTGCTTCTGGCCCATGTGCACACATCACTTCCTGCATTTGTTCTGCTGATGTAAATCAGTAAGGACTATGCAAATATAAATGAGAGCTCCTTTCTATTAAAATATATATGACTTGTTTCACAGTTGGGTGACTTTTCCAGCAAATTTGGACCTCCGAGTTGCATGACAAGTTGTAACCCATGATTCTCAATGATAACCATTCATATCTGTGCTACTTCAAGTTGCAACAACTTCAAAGTAGTCCCTGTACTACTTTGGTGTGACTTTCATGTGACTTGAGGTACATAGTGTGCAATATTACACAGGCATTCCCAGAAGTTGGGGCCAAGTTGCAGCAGCAAAGAGGCAGCAAAATAGTGTGACTTTCAGGTCGCAGCAGTGTGAATGAGATTCATGGGTAATACCTTTGAATTAGGCACTATTTTCACTTGTGCATCTTGCAAGTGGGTCAAATTCGTCTCTGCACTACTTTGGTTTGACTTTGATGCGACTTGAGGCCCATATACCACAATATTACACAGACATTGGTTGCACAAGTGCAAATGGGGCCTAATTCAAAGGTGTTATCAATTAATCTCATTAGGTTCCTTTCACACTTGGCTAACTTTTTATACAACTTGAGGTCTATAAACCCCCTTTCACACTTGTGCGACCTGAAAGTCCCGCGATTTTATAGTTTTTTTATGCTGCAAGTTTAATGTGATTTGAAGCAATGCCAGTGTAATATTGAGGTCTATGGACGCAGGAGCACAAGTGTGAAAGGGGCCTTAGGGGCCATCTGTCCGACATCAGATGTGATTTGCTCCGCACTGCAAATCATATGTGATGTCTGTGTGATGCAAACTCAGCCATACAGATTGTATGGTTGAATTTGCATTGCATTCAAACCAAACTCGCACAGAACCCTTTTTTTTGGTCCGTAGCAGAATTGGATCGCATGGGTGTTGTCTGAAATTGCAGTTCACTCTGCGATATGCAAACTGATTTGGGGGTGTCATTAGCTTTCTACTGACACTCCCAGCAGTTCGTATATGGCAGTGTGAATTGCCTGCAAGTTGTATGCGATGCGGGAACCCGCACTGGCTTCGCAGGGTTCCCGCATCGCTCCAGTGTGAACTGGCCCTGACCCTAGATTCACACCTATGCATTTTTTAATGCGGTTTGCAGAAACACTCTACAGTCCATTTAACATGGTTTCCAATGATACTAGTTCAAATCTATGCGTTTTGCGGCCAGTGCGTTTTTGGAAATGGTCGGGGACCTTTTTCACGCTATTTGCAGGTAATAGATTTCAATGGAACCGCACCAGAAATGCAACTGTTGCATTTGTGATGCGATTTTTGATGTGTTTTGCGGTTCTTATATAGCTAGTTGCTAACTGGGGGTCTGGGAAGCCAGACGCCGTGTCCTTAACAACCAATGAGTCATCAGCTGTCAGCGACTTCACCACTGAAAGTAAAAAAAAATGGCAGCCAAAAAAATTGCAAAAAAAACTGCATGGGGTCCCCCCAGGTCTATACCAGGCTCTTCGGGTCTAGTATGGATTTGGATGGGACCCCCGCGCCAAAAGTAAAAAAAAATAGTGTGGGAGTCCCACAGACCCATACCAGACCCTTATCCAAGCACGCAACCTTGGATAAGGGTCTGGTATGGGTCTGTGGGACTCCCACACTATTTTTTTTTACTTTTGGCGCGGGAGTCCCATCCAAATCCATACTAGACCCTTATCCAAAGTCCATACCAGACCCTTATCCAAGCACGCAACCTGGCAGGCCGCAGGAAAAAAGGGGGGGACCAGAGAGCACCCCTCCTCCTGAACCATACCAGGCCACATGCCCTCAACATGGGGAGGGTGCTTTGGGGTCCCCCCAAAACACCTTGTCCCCATGTTGATGGAGACAAGGGCCTCATCCCCACAACCCGTGCCTGGTGGGAGTCTGCAGGTGGGGGGCTTTTTGGAATCTGAAAGCCCCCTTTTACAAGGGGGCACCCAGATCCGACCCCCCCATGTTACTGCGTATCAGGTACATTGTACCCCTACCCATTCACCAACAAAAAGCAGTTAAATGTGACAAAAAACAATAGCTGGTTTTTGAAAATTTCTTTATTGTAAAATAGCTCTTAGTGGTCTTCTCCCCCGAGCTGTGTCTCATCTCCCGCCATCATCTTCTCCTGGTGCTGTCTCTCCCGCTGTCACCCTCTGTTGCTGTCTTCTGTCGCCGTCTCTCCTACCACCGCCTACTTCTCCCACTGCTGTATTTTTCCTCGCTGCTGTCTTCCTCCGTTGTGTTGTTACCCGCTGTCTGGCATCTCTTACACAGCCATGAGGCATGACCATCCATTGATGTCACACGGAAAGCCCACCCCCTTTATTTTTTTTTAAAAAGGGGCAGGCTTTCCGTGTGACATCAACGGGGAGAAGACCACTCAGAGCTATTTTACAATAACGGAATTGTCAAAAACCGGCTATTGTTTTCCCCGGGATCTATCATCTGTCATATTCTGGTAATCCCCCCTGCCCATGGACCCCCACAACCACCGGGCAAGGGTTGTGGGGATGAGGCCCTTGTCCCCATCAACATGGGGACAAGGTGTTTTGGGGGGCCCCAAAGCACCCTCCCCATGTTGAGGGCATGTGGCCTGGTATAGTTCAGGAGGGGGGGCCTGCTAGGTTGCGTGCCCTGATAAGGGTCTGGTATGGATTTTGGGGGGACCCCACGCCATTTTTTTTCAAATTTTGGCAGAGGGTTCCCTTTAATATCCATACCAGACCTCAAGGGCCTGGTATGAATTTTGCGGGGACCCCCACGCAATTTTTTTTTCATGCGGGGTCAATTGCAGGAAGGGGCTTTGGAGACAGAGGTGGCAACCTGATATTGCATTATTATGTGTACATGATGTTATGCACTGTTGTTTTGTTTTCACATATATACCACATAGTTAGTAATAGTGGTATCTCCAGATAATAGACAGGGAGTATCATGGAACAAGAGTCCCTAGTTTTTTGCCCAGCCTCCTTTTTTGACAGTGTTTACTTACTGATCTACTAGAGTCTGGTTGCCATTGTAACCTTTCAATTTTCTTGTAGGGAGAATGGATTAGCCCACTCTCCCTGTCTAAATTCATTAGTTAGTTTCTCCCTGTTCCCTTACCTGGTTTGTCCACGCCCCTGTTCCTTTTTTTACTCGTGGAAGGCTCTGTGAGTACATCCTGACAAGTCCTGCAATGGCATTCTGTTTTTATCTCCTTCCTGGATAAGCATTCCACATAGAGAATCTCTCTCTCAACAGCCTACAACATCTACAAACTCTCTACTGTTATTTTATAATTAGAGTTAAGAAAGTTAAAGGACTTTGTTGTGCTTTGAAAGGAAGGCGAGTTAAACTATCTGGCCTTATTCATATCCTCGCATATGACACTGGGGTTACAGAATACTCTTTGTGGGGTTTGTGGTTAACATCTGCTTTTTTTAATAAATAAATTACAGGCTTTTGTTAACATGTCACTATAAAGCTGGGAGAAAGGAATACAAATAAAACAGAAAAGCACAAAAGGCATGCCAATAGAAGACCACAGTTTCCACTTGTATTATGAAAATTAGTAAAACGATGCATCTGGCGACCATCTTAGTCCATAGCCCAAGTTACACAAGTGAATCCAGGACATGTGGAGTAGCTTTTCATCAAATATTAGGTTCTAGTAGAATCACATTAATGTGTTGCTGTCACTGTCGAACAATTGGCATGAACAAGTACTACATTTTATGTATGTGTGATCCTTTCGGGCAACATGCAATCTTTTATCAATCCCAGTTGAAGACATTCGGGAGAAGGCTGGGGAATAGAAGGTCAGTAACCAACTGTGGCCCTTTTCCTGTCACACAACTCACTATAATGGAAATCACCAATGTAGTATAAAGTGAACTTCTGGGCAAGTGATGGAGACTGGAGGGTAAAATATTAACATATTTTATAGTAAGTAAGTGGTTATAAGTAGTACATGAACTTTGGGTGAAGTCCTCACTGACCTCTGTAGCTCCAGTCACTGTGGAGTGATTAGCCATTGTGAAGTGGTTTAAGCTGGGTCTTAGCACTGAGATTTTCCCCTCTTCTCGGCCGGAAGGCTGTCAAGTCCCTGCTGGGAGGGAGCAGAATAAGCGTTTCTGGTTTACAATTAAAGATGAATTGCTCAAAGGAACACTTAACCCAACCCATTAAGTCAGTGGTCTCCAAACTGCTGCCTGGTGGCCAGATGTGGCCCTTTGCCTGTTTTTATCTGGCCCTCGAAGCACTATTTCATGCATTGATACCAATATTGGGGCACAAAACCCCCCACCACCACCAATGAACAGGCACAATTCCTCCCAATGACACCAATAATGGGTCACAATTTCATCCAATGATGCTAACAATGGGGCCCAATGACACCAATGATGGGGCACAATTTCTCCTAATGACACCAATGATGGGGGATCATTTCTCCCAGTGACACCAATGATGGGGCACATTTTCTCTTAATGATACCAATGATGGGGCACAATTTCTCCCAATGACACAAACAATGGGGCCCAATGATCCCAAGGATGGGACACAATTTCTCCCAATGACACCAATTAAGGGGCACAATTCCTTCCACTGTCACTAAAGATGGGGCATTGTTTTTTTACCACTGATGTCAAGACCTTTTCTACTTCCAATGGCCACAGTCTGGCCACCCTAAATTCTGAAGGACAGTAAACTGGCCCTTTGTTTAGAAAGTTTGGAGACCCCTTGTCATGGGCGCATTGTCCGGTGCACCAATGTGCGCCTGCGCGCAAATCCATGCGCGCCAATGCGCGGGTGCACACACGTACACGCACACCAGTGAGACTGCCGCCAAACCACAATACTGTCTGATAAGTATTGTGGTTTGGCGGCAGTCTCACTGGCATGCGTGTACGTGTGTGCACCCGTGCATTGGCGTGCATGGATTTGCGCGCAGGCAAATCTTTTCTGTCTGATCTGCAGCTTGTACCTGTGAAAACCTGTTCCTGAGATCCTGATCTGATTCCTGTGTTTGACCCGACTTGTTCTGACTACGTTTGCTCTCTGTTATCCTGACCCCGGCTTGCCTTAACTATGCTCACCTCTCCACTACTTGATATCCTGTTGCCGAACCTTGCCTGCATCCTGACCATTCTCTGCCTGTCGTTTATATCTGCATGATTGTCTGTTACCAAACCCGGCTTGTTTGACTACGCATTGCCTCCTCAGTTCTGCACATACCTGCTTCCTGTTCCCTGTCTGCATCAACTGAACTGACTACACCTGCCATTAACTTGCTGGTCTACCCTGGTGAAACATCAGCTGCACAGAAGACAATCCAGGCCCCCATACAACACCAGGCTCTTGTGGCCACTGTTGCAACATCGGTGGCCCTTGAACCGGGGTTGTACACAAGGCCTTCCCACTGCACGTCAGGTCACCCATCAGGTACGTGACACCCCTGGCATAAAGTGGATGTAAACCCACAACTCACCCAATATAAACTAATGGCACAGTATTAATGTATATATACATGCAAGCCTCCTGCATATATCCTTACCTTGCAAATGTCACCCCCTTCAGCAGTAGGAGCCCTACAAAACGCTGGAATCGGTGGGTTTGTCTCTTTGCCAGAGTTTGGTGGGCGGAGTCATGATGTCACAAGACTCCCCATCAACCTCTACACTCTCCTACTCTCCTATTCCTGAGTTTTGAGTAACATCCAGTCATAACTCAGGAAAGGCATCACATGGCTTCAGCATGCCCAATCATGCTGAGGTGTGGAGCAGCCAACCCTGGGAGAGCTGGAGAAGAAAGGAGGAGGGATGTGAAGCTGGAATCCTAACACTCTCTCTCTCTCTCTCTCTCTCATATCGTTCATGAGATAATGAAATCAAATGTCAGTCACAGCAGTGGGGGATGTGGCAACACAAACTTATCTGTGTGTCATTTTTTAATTTACTAAAAAAAGACAAAAGGATTGCTCAGAGCTGGATTAACTCTTCATGGCAAGACTGGGCAAAGATGACTTGACATCCTCTACTGTACCAGGTAGAAGTCTTCATTAAAACTTTTTTTCAGGTTTACATCCACTTTAAGTGGTTGTTCGACCTGCTTGTAATCAATTATATAGCTGCCAATAACTGCTGGAGTCACATTTAGAAATTGATGGACTTACCTTGTTTATGTGTGTAGGTAATGGTGTAGGTAAAACATTTTTCAAGAAGTTTAGCCTGAAATACTAAACAACCATAAAAAAAGAATTTGTTCAGAGAAATTTTGGTTTTTGATGAATGTTGGATGGTTGTCGTTTTATCGCTCATGGATCCCAGCAGTGAGACCTACGTTCCCAAGCTCCAATCACCTAAGGCAAGCCACACTGTGAGGAACACGTCTCACGCACCATCTCTGCATTTCCAGGATTTACAGACCCTCCAGGTCCACCAGGACTTCTGCTATGACTTCCAGAATATCTGTCATTACTTCCAATAATGCTTGCAGAATCCCTACCAGTACTCTCAATGGCATTTGCAGAATCCCTGCTAGTGCTTCCAATGGTGTTTTCAGATTCCCTGCCATGGCTTTCAGAATTCCTTCTAGTAATTCTAATGGTTCTCACAGAATCCTTGCCTGTACTTCCATTGGTGCTCAAATAATTCCTACCAGGACTTCCAGAGCTCTCTCACATGACACTGGGTTGTCTTCTGATCCAATGGATATTTAAGCATCAACCTTGTAAGTGGCTGGTGCTGTGTCCTCTCACAAACTACCCCTTGTTAGAAAAGAACTACAATACTTACGTAAGGATCTGTCTGACCATTGCTGACCCAGATTAACCTGACTACTCTTATTTGCTGCCTGCCCTGACCCCTCCCTGGACCTGACTATTTTCTTGGTGATCTCCTAGTGTATATTTCCCATACTATAGATCTCCTGTCCTCACTCACCTCTAAGAGGGGCAATCCAGATGACTGTGACCTGGAACCAGCCTGTAGCAAACAGCTCCAGGGGCTATTAGTGTTCCTGAGCCACCTCCACCATCAGAAGCTATGGTGAAGATCAGCTGGTGTTTAGACCCTGTGTCTCTGGTGACCCATGTCACCCAGTAGGGGGTGTTGCCATAACATTCATAAAGGACACCCACTGACATTTTTTAGTTGCTGAAACAGCAGAGATAAAATGAGAAGATTTCCAAATATATGAATATAAATAGTGGTAAAAATTTATTCAAAACTGAAAATAATAAAACAAAATGGCAGGAAATACTCTTTAATAGTTTTGGGTGAAATTGGCCTTTGATGGTATTTATGGCACTGTAAATCAGGATCTTACTGAAGGATCACAAAGTAAAATGTATGGATAATTTAATTAGAATGTGGAGCAACACATTTGAAAATTAAACATTTCAGTGAAGATCACTGTATACGATTGTAGAAAATGCTGCTGGGGACTGTAAGGGCAGCTGTCCATTACTATAATATTTGTTAGTCTAGTCTGAAGTAAATGGGTTACATAGATCTCCTAGATAGCTTTGGCCACAAGGTATGCAACAAAAATACGCCCATTAAAGTAGATGTACACCCT
This sequence comes from Aquarana catesbeiana, assembly GCF_042186555.1. NCBI lineage: Eukaryota > Metazoa > Chordata > Amphibia > Anura > Ranidae > Aquarana > Aquarana catesbeiana. Next base: position 620,763,400 of record NC_133326.1, on the reverse strand, counting down.
AAGTGAATGACATTTAGTTCGCTGCAGCACTTTGTCTACACAGCAGTTCTCAGGACAGGTTTCCTGATGGTGAAAACAGTGGACCATGCCAGCATAATGTGTGTTTAATTTTAAACTTGTAGTCTTCATCATAAGCCCATGTTACAGGATGAAAACACACAATACGATTGAGAGACAACAACAGCGATATGTCACCCTACAACAGGTAGTGCCTGAACAAGGACTTTTATGGCAGTATCACCAGAATTTATTGTATTGAAAGTTGCAGATTTAGGCCAGTTTCACACCTTTACTTGTGGTAATAGGTGTTTTACTGCAACTTACCTTGATCCATTGTATTGTACAAATTGTGGCACAGTGTCATTCATTTTTAATGGTATACCAACACACATTTCAACCGACACACGTTTTATCACAGCTCAACATGCAAAAGTGAAACATTTGTGATTTGTGGCATACTGGAAAAGAATGGAGGTGTGTGTGTAGGATCCTTTGATCCTCATGTGATTGATGATTATACGCATAGGGCGGAGCTGGGTTATGTCATAATCAGGAAGCAACATTGACAGTGGCAGAGCGGTGTCCAGCAGTTGATTACAAGTGGGAATATTGGAGGCTGTCTCTCTGTAATTAACTGTAGTTAATAAACATTGTATGCAGAGGATTGCTACACAGTGGAAGTTACTTCTTTCTTTTGAGCACATAGCCATCTATTTGAATGACAAAGACGATAGGAGTGGAGGTCTTTTCTCCTTTCAGAAGACATCTACCTTGTTGTCTTGCACAAAAGATCCTGGGTTGGAGATGGAGAGAAGAGGTGGGAGTTCACTAACCCTGTAAAGGGAATAGTACACTTTGACCTGTATTAAGCCCCTTTCACACGATCGGACCGTTCAGATCCGCCTGTCAGTTTTGACGGCGGACCTGAATGGGCGCTCCATGTTAGCCTATGGAGCGACGGATGTCAGCAGAGACATGTCCGCTGACATCCGACCCCCTCCGATCCGCTAAAAGCAGACGGATGGCCCTACATCTGGATCCGTCGCTGGCGGATCGGGTAAGATCTGATGAAAACGTACATGCTGTCCGTTTTCATCCGATCCTTCCATAGGCAGCAGCGGCACCTGACAAGCCCCTCCCCGCTCAGTGAGCAGAGAGGGACCTGTCATCCGCTGGCTCAGCGGAGATCAACAAAGTGATCTCCCGCTGAGCCGGCGGACCGAGGCGGGCTCCGTGGAAGCGGAGTCCGCCTCGTGTGAATGAGGGCTTATATATAGGTCCTTGAAAGAAGCTGGGAGTTTGAACACACTACGGCATACCTCCCAACTTTTTTGAAATGGGAACAAGGTACACCTATGAGCAAAAGTATGTAGGCATTGGACACACCACCTGCCATGCCCCCTTAAAAGAGAATTATACAAAATAATAATTAGTTAAACCCCCAAGTGCTTTTTTTTTTTTTTACCACTACTACTCCTTTATACTGGCTTTTGAAATTTACAAATGCAGCAATTTAAAAATTGGATGAAAAGGTTTAGCACTGGGAAAGTTTAGAATTACTCTCTTTGATCTTGGAATCACAAAATTAGAGACTTTATGCACATTTCTATATTGTGTTTTATATGGTTTTTCACCTTGTATAGTTTGTTACTCATATTGATTTCTATTTGTTGCTACACTGAACTTTTCCACATTTGTCTCTGGTGATTGGTGGGAGAGCAGCACTGCACTATTATATATTTGTATACTAGTGTCAAAAGGCTGTTGTAATGCATTGGCTGCTCATTCAAAATTAAAGTGCAGCCTTATTGAAATGCATTTTACCACACATCATAATACACGTTATCCTTACACAACACAAAGATCAGAATCTAGTTTTAAAAATATTGTAAATGGTTGAATATTGAAATTGTATTAACATGCTTAATTCTTATATGCGATTTTGGTGATTGTGTTTACATCTACTTCAATAAAGCTGCACTAAAAGCCAGCAGCTCTAGACTTGCATTTGGCCACTGGGGTATACAGGAATGCTTTCGCACTACACTACCCTGCCAACTATCCTAAAATGTGGAATGATCCTCTTGATTTTTGGATCTGTGATGGAAGTAATGATATGTGAATACATTGCTATTTAGGAAGGCTTTTCTTTACTAGTTAAAACTCTCCAATGTGCAAAAAAACCCACAAACTAAGCTGTGCAAGGTAGTATGTGAATGTTCTAATTTATCATGGAAATTACAGACAAAAAAAATATCAGCACTGCATGCATTTACATAGCTTTACTTGATATCTTAATTATTGTTTTTGGCATGCTTGCCTTTGTTACAAATAATCCTTAGAAGGGGAACAGAGCCAAAATGCAATTAGGAATAGTTTATAGAGAAGACAATGTAAAGGAGCGTAGTGTCATTAAACACTATATTTTAAACCAGTAAATAAACAGTTCTGTCGATTTCAAAGAAAGGAAGCTCATAATGATATACAAATATACTGTATATCCAGCATAAAATATGAAAATGTTCATAGGTATCATTTAAAAACACAAACCTTGTGTGAAAGAATACAGTGTGAATTTGCTCTGCTTTTGTGTTACAAAATAACAAGATACATGCAAATGCAAAACCAGAATTTGCTGCAATATTTACCTTTAAACCAGAGATTTTACCCTCCAGTACTTTTTTCTGCCACTAGATTTCCTCAGTCTGAAGGCCAGCATTATACAACCCACTACTTCTGATCCCAGGTCATCATGAAACCGCCCTAGCATGTGACTGGACAGTGAAAGGAGAGGAAGCACAGTGATGAGCTTATCTCTTTCGCTCATCTCTATCCAGCTATTAGCATGTTTTTTACTCGCACAAGAAATGATTGGCTACTTGTGCTGTTTGTTCCTCTTACACTCCAGCACTGCTATACAAGGACTGAAAGAGGGTGATACTAGATCAAATAAAGGTACTTAAACTACTGGTGTTTAGAAAATGTATCTGCCTAGAGTTCGTCTTTAATGGTATTGTATCCATGTATTCATTGCAAAGCTGCATTCATTTGTGTCTTATATCTGCCTAGAGTTCACCTCTAGAGGTGAATGCCACTTAAAGCAAATATTTTAACTTTACCTGGTTACTGGAAAGCTGAATTATGTGCTAGTTTCATTTACCTGCTGCAAGTATTACACAGGGGAATGATGGCAACAGGCTCCCCATTCTGTAAAATAAAGCATTGGAACCCAATGACTCCTTACAGCCTTGTGGAGGGTTCTTGGACACTGCTGCATAACATTTTTGTCTCTGGTTTATTACGCTGGTGCTCACCCAAAGCCGATATATCATTTTTAGCTTGAGTCAGCCCCTAAATAAAATGTCTTTATTTAATTGATCCTTTACAATCAAGCTATTCATATAAGGCAAAGAGCTCCATTTAAAAAAAATCAAGTGTTTGCTGATTGGTGAACAAAGCATTGGGCACGTATGGGTAGTCCAGAAACTGATCTTATGAAAAATGTGATGTAAAAATATAAAGGCATATACAGATTTCCTTTCCCCTTGCAAAATATTTAAATAGGGTTGGAGCTGCTAGTGGGATGGGGTGGGGTATTAGAAGAGAAGAGCCAAGGAGAGCTCCAGTAGGTGGTGGTAAGCAGCCACGCATTTTCCCTAAGCAGGCCCCAGCTTTGGGCCTAGTGCCATCATGGAGATGGATAATGCTTTGAGAATAGCCTATGGCAAGGACTCAGACCATTGGTGGCTAAATAGATCATTGTCATATATCCTGCCTAATTCAACCCTGTTTTATATCTGAATAATATTGACAAATATTCAATGAGCAAGCATGCTAAAATTCCAAGGAAGGTAAGATAAAAGTTATTTCTTGATGGACATCCTAAATTTGAGTAACTTTGCTGGGTACTCAAAAGTTTAATGGTATCCTATGTAATGTAAAATGAAGAAACACAAGCTGTGCAAACTCTGTGTAAGGCTGATTATTTGATAGATCTTGGACCGGAGTCACTTATACAAGATATATGTGAAACCAATCAGCAATCCAAACTTGTAGCCCCCCACAAAATAATTTCAGTTTTAGATGAACTTTTAGCCTTTAATGTAACAAACATAAATGTCCATAGTTCTCATGTTAACTGCTTTATAGAGTGCTTAAATTAGAGAATTTTGGGTGAAGCTACAGCAATTGTAGAAGCTAGAGGACATAGCAGTTGACCACTACAGCTGCAATGATTCATTGTAGTATATACATTGGAAGCACATTTCAGGGACAGATTAAAGCTGTCGAGTAATTGATACTGAAGAAACACAGAGGTTGAGCACAGCCAGGGAAGGGAGCAGAAGATAGTAGCTGTATTGACGGTGACTCTCTTCTAGGATTGCTGCCAGATATCGGTGCCCCCAAAGATTGAAACCTTAAACCAAGAAACATCTCAAGTATGTAGGCAAGAACCCAAGCAGGCACAAACCCAACAAGAAATGCCGCAGTGTAGAATAATTATCCATCGGATAACGTGGCTCAGAGTTCATATGGATGAAGTGGGCCACTTAACCTCTTGCCAGCAGGATTGGCTGCCGGATACAAATTAGTAGCTACAGATTAGATACACATAGTCTGCTCCAGACTCGCCAGCTGCAGCAGTGCTTCAAAATCACCTGTGAGTGCTGAGACTTGTAGTGCTACAACAATGGAACTTACATATGCTTCATATAGATGGATAGCAAGAATCGTAAAGTCTCTTTTAATCCCAACCCAAATTTTACATTTATGAAGACACTTTAACCACTTCAGCCCCGGAAGGATTTACCCCCTTCCTGACCAGAGCACTTTTTCCAATTTGGCACTGCGTCGCTTTAACTGCTAATTGCGCGGTCATGCAATGCTGTACCCAAACTAAATTTGCGTCCTTTTCTTCCCACAAATAGAGCTTTCTTTTGATGGTATTTGATCACCTCTGCCGTTTTTATTTTTTGCGCTATACACGGAAAAAGACAGAAAATTTTGAAAAAAAATGATATTTTCTACTTTTTGTTCTAAAAAAAATCCAATAAACTCAATTTTAGTCATACATTTAGGCCAAAATGTATTTGCCCACATGTCTTTGGTAAAAAAATGTCAATAAGTGTATATTTATTGGTTTGCGCAAAAGTTATAGCGCCTACAAACTAGGGTACATTTTCTGGAATTTACACAGCCTTTAATTTATGACTGCCTATGTCGTTTCTTGAGGTGCTAAAATGGCAGGGCAGTACAAAACCCCCCCAAATGACCCCATTTTGGAAAGTAGACACCCCAAGGAAATTGCTGAGAGGCATGTTGAGCCCATTGAATATTCATTTTTTTTGTCCCAAGTGATTGAATAATGACAAAAAAAAAAATTACAAAAAGTTGTCACTAAATGATATATTGCTCACACAGGCCATGGGCATATGTGGAATTGCACCCCAAAATACATTTAGCTGCTTCTCCTGAGTATGGGGATACCACATGTGTGGGACTTTTTGGGACCCTAGCCACATACGGGGCCCCGAAAACCAATCACTGCCTTCAGGATTTCTAAGGGCGTACATTTTTGATTTTACTCCTCACTACCTATCACAGTTTTGAAGCCCATAAAATGCCCAGATGGCACAAACCCCCCCCAAATGACCCCATTTTGGAAAGTAGACACCCCAAGCTATTTGCTGAGAGGCATGTTGAGTCCATGGAATATTTTATATTTTGACACAAGTTGGGGGAAAGTGACAATTTATTTTTTTTTTTTTGCACAAAGTTGTCACTAAATGATATATTGCTCACACAGGTCATGGGCATATGTGGAATTGCACCCCAAAATACATTCTGCTGCTTCTCTTGAGTACGGGGATACCACATGTGTGGGACTTTTTAGGACCCTAGCCACATACGGGGCCCCGAAAACCAATCACTGCCTTCAGGATTTCTAAGGGCGTACATTTTTGATTTTACTCCTCACTACCTATCACAGTTTTGAAGGCCATAAAATGCCCAGATGGCACAAACCCCCCCCAAATGACCCCATTTTGGAAAGTAGACACCCCAAGCTATTTGCTGAGAGGCATGTTGAGTCCATGGAATATTTTATATTTTGACACAAGTTGGGGGAAAGTGACAATTTATTTTTTTTTTTTGCACAAAGTTGTCACTAAATGATATATTGCTCACACAGGTCATGGGCATATGTGGAATTGCACCCCAAAATACATTCTGCTGCTTCTCTTGAGTACGGGGATACCACATGTGTGGGACTTTTTAGGAGCCTAGCCGCGTACGGGCCCCCGAAAACCAATCACCGCCTTCAGGATTTCTAAGGGTGTACATTTTTGATTTCACTCTTCACTGCCTATCACAGTTTTGGAGGTCATGGAATGCCCAGGTGGCACAAACCCCCCCAAATGACCCCATTTTGGAAAGTAGACACCCCAAGCTATTTGCTGAGAGGCATGGTGAGTATTTTGCAGCTCTCATTTGTTTTTGAAAATGAAGAAAGACAACAAAAAAAATTTTTTTTTTCTTTTTTTAATTTTCAAAACTTTGTGACAAAAAGTGAGGTCTGCAAAATACTCACTATACCGCTCAGCAAATAGCTTTGGGTGTCTACTTTCCAAAATGGGGTCATTTGGGGGGGTTTTGTGCCACCTGGGCATTCCATGGCCTCCGAGACTGTGATAGGCAGTGAAGAGTGAAATCAAAAATTTACGCCCTTAGAAAGCCTGAAGGCGGTGCTTGGTTTTCGGGGTCCCATACCCGGCTAGGCTCCCAAAAAGTCTCACACATGTGGTATCCCCGTACTCAGGAGAAGCAACAGAATGTATTTTGGGGTGTAATTTCACATATTCCCATGGCATGTTTGAGCAATATATCATTTAGTGACAACTTTGTGCAAAAAAAAAAAAAAAAAATTTGTCTCTTTCCCGCAACTTGTGTCACAATATAAAATATTCCATGGACTCGACATGCCTCTCAGCAAATAGCTTGGGGTGTCTACTTTCCAAAATGGGGTCATTTGGGGGGGGGTTTGAACTGTCCTGGCATTTTATGCACAACATTTAGAAGCTTATGTCACACATCACCCACTCTTCTAACCACTTGAAGACAAAGCCCTTTCTGACACTTTTTGATTACATGAAAAAATTATTTTTTTTTTGCAAGAAAATTACTTTGAACCCCCACACATTATATATTTTTTTAAAGCAAATGCCCTACAGATTATAATGGTGGGTGTTTCATTTTTTTTTTTTCACACAGTATTTGCGCAGCGATTTTTCAAACGCATTTTTTGGGGAAAAAACACACTTTTTTAAATTTTAATGCACTAAAACACACTATATTGCCCAAATGTTTGATGAAATAAAAAAGATGATCTTAGGCCGAGTACATGGATACCAAACATGACATGCTTTACAATTGCGCACAAACGTGCAGTGGCAACAAAATAAATACATTTTTAAAAGCCTTTAAAAGCCTTTACAGGTTACCACTTTAGATTTACAGAGGAGGTCTACTGCTAAAATTACTGCCCTCGATCTGACCGTCGCGGTGATACCTCACATGCATGGTGCAATTGCTGTTTACATTTGACGCCAGACCGACGCTTGTGTTCGCCTTAGCGCGAGAGCAGGGGGGACAGGGGTGCTTTTTTTTTTTTTTTTCTTTATTATTTTTTTGCTTTTTTATCTTATTTTAAAACTGTTCCTTTCATTTTTTTTTTTAATCATTTTTATTGTTATCTCAGGGAATGTAAATATCCCCTATGACAGCAATAGGTAGTGACAGGTACTCTTTTTTGAAAAAATTGGGGTCTATTAGACCCTAGATTTCTCCTCTGCCCTCAAAGCATCTGACCACACCAAGATCGGTGTGATAAAATGCTTCCCCAATTTCCCAATGGCGCTATTTACATCCGGCGAAATCTAAGTCATAAAATGCTCGTAGCTTCCGGTTTCTTAGGCCATAGAGATGTTTGGAGCCACTCTGGTCTCTGATCAGCTCTATGGTCAGCTGGCTGAATCACCGGCTGCATTCTCAGGTTCCCTGTTGAGACAGGAGAGCCAGAGAAAAACACGGAAGACGGTGGGGGGGGCATTCTCTCCCACTGCTTGTAAAAGCAGTCTAGAGGCTAATTAGCTGCTAGGATTGCTTTTACATGAAAGCCGACCGCTGGCTGAAAAGAATGATACCAAGATGATACCTAAACCTGCAAGCATCATTCTGGTATAACCACTCAAAGTCGTGAATGGTGTACCTGAAGACAAAAAAATGGTTAACAATAAAGCACAGTAAACGGTAAAGTATAAAAAATTGCATACCTGAAAAGCAAACATGATAAAACATAATAACAATAAAACATTGCAGAATAGAATACAGTAAAAAAGAGCAGAACAATAGAGAGAATAGAGAGAGAGAGAATAGAGAGAGAACAATAAAACGACAACTATTATTTTTTATTTTATATTTTTGTTTGTGTTTTTTTTTTTTTTTACACTTTTTTTGTAACTGTAACTTTTATAACTGTAACCGGTTCCAGGTTCGGGTCTCTCAAAATGCGATGGCATCTTGGGAGACCCTGTGAAAGTGTGTCCTAGTCTGTGCAATGCTGTACCCTACGCTAATACTCAACTAGTGAATGGTAGCGTTCAAAACATTCACCAATGCAAAGACCAGGATTGACAGGAGGGACAATAATAGCGGGTGTCACGCCTATATCCGCGTTTGCTGCAGACACAACATCTTTTTTGGGGGGTTCGTTGGGTAGGGGTACTCGGGAGGACATAAAAATGCCTCTCATGCAGCCGACTGCATTTGGTTGGGGATGTGAATGGGGGAACTACGGGCGCTGCAGAAGTGGTGGGTTCCCAATTAGGATTGGCGAATGCAGCAGGAAGGGCATTATGGGCACGACGGGCCTGTGTTTGTCTTTTTGGTGGCAGCGGGACACTATTTGTGCTTGCCACCTCACCAGCTTGAACTGCACTTATGGGACTCGCCACGTCACCAAGTGTTACTGCAGTGCTGGTTTGACTACGACCGGGGTGTACTAGGCCGCTGGCGCTTGCCAGTTCACCAAAACGCTACCAAAAAAACTGTTAGCGATTGCAGGGATCAGGCCTGACTCTGCGAACGCTGCAGTAATGCGTTTAGTGTTTTGTAAGTGACAGTGATCGATCGATACTGCACTTGGGTGGGCTGGGCTGGGCCGGGCGGAGGGGCAAAACGCAGGTGCTAGCAGGTATCTGGGCTGATCCCACTAACACTGCGTTTTTGGGAACCCTAAACTGCTGGGGACGCCAGTATAGATCTGATCGGATCAGATATTGATCAGTTCAGATACTATACCACTAAGGGAGGTGTACGGTGCGTGCGTGGGTGTTAGCGCGACCGGCGCTAACCTGACGCTGCCTGGGGCTGGTGCTTGCCAGTTCACCAAAACGCTACCAAAAAAACTGTTAGCGATCGCAGGGATCAGGCCTGACTCTGCGAACGCTGCAGTTATGCGTTTAGTGTTTTGTAAGTGACAGTGATCGATCGATACTGCACTTGGGTGGGCTGGGACGGGCGGAGGGGCAAAACGATGGTGCTAGCAGGTATCTGGGCTGATCCCGCTAACACTGCGTTTTTGGGAACCCTAAACTGCTGGGGACGCTAGTATAGATCTGAACGGATCAGATATTGATGCGTTCAGATACTATACCACTAAGGGAGGCGTATGCTGCGTGCGTGGGTGTTAGCGGTACTGGCGCTAATCTGACGCTGCCTGGGGCGACGCATATCACCGCCGGGCGATCAGGGGGCTAAACCTTTATTCGGTAATAAACGGCGGGTGCCCTGACACTATAAAAAATAAACGAACTAACCAGCGTCACCCGTAACGGTTATACGGTGATCAGTGGTGAAAGGGTTAACTAGGGGGCAATCAAGGGGTTAAAACATTTATTAGATAGTATATGGGGGTCCATGTCGCTATAAAACGCTGACGGCGAACCTAAATATTTACGTCCCTAACTAGCGTCACCAGCGACACTAATACAGCGATCAGAAAAATGATCGCTTAGCGACACTGGTGACGGGGGGTGATCAAGGGGTTAAAACTTTATTAGGGGGGGTTAGGGGGGTATCCTAGACCTAAAGGGGGCCTAACACTCACTGCCCTAACACTGTAACTGTCACAAACTGACACCAATACAGTAATCAGAAAAAAAAAAAAAAAAAAAAAACCTGCTTGGTGTCAGTTTGTGACAGGGGGGGTGATTGGGGGGGGATCGGGGGGGATCGGGGTGTTTTGTGTGCCTGGCATGTTCTACTGTGTGTGTGTGTTGGTGCACTCACATACCTGTCTTCTCTCCTCGGGCCGGAACGGAAATTACCGAGCCGAGGAGAGATGACATCATTTCCTCTGCCTCTGTGTACAATACAGAGGCAGGGAAATGATCCCATTGGCTGGGAGCGATCGCGAGGGGGGGGCCACGAATGGATGGCCTCCCCCTCACCACCGATCGCCGGGGGAGATTTGCCGACCGCCGCCGGCACCGGGGGGGGTCCGATCGGACCCCCCACCCGCGGGCAGGCAAGGACGTACCTGTAAGTCCTTTTGCCTGCCCGTGCCGGCAAGTGGTTAAAGTGCATGTAAAGCCCAAACCATTTTTTTTTGTTTTAAATAAACTGTTGAAGGGTTAGAATCAGTATTAGGTTTTGAATGCTGTCTGTCTGGTCACCATTGTCACCCAGGACTGAAAGAAAAGTAAGAGGATATACAAAATTTTGGGTTGTCACCACAACAAGAATAGTTGGTATTTTTTTCATTTGGGACAGCTTTCTAAGGCTGACCATAGACCATTCAAAGTTTGGCCAGTGCCACAAGAATTCAAGCTGTGCATGGCCCAGTCAATTTTTAATTTGACTTTTGTTGAGCCAAGTGGAAAATTACCACATACGAGATGCAGTCACTAATTGGCAGTCCCATTAAATTCAGGCAACTGCAGGTGTTGCGTGTAAGCAGGGCTTAACCCCCCCTCCCCCGAGAATTGGGAGGAGTCCACACATGGATACTTAAACGTTTAGTATATTGTAGAATTTAATGATCACAGAAATAAATCAAATTATGACAATGGCACTACATATGTTGTAGGTCATATGGTTCTTTGGACAGAAAAGGTAATGTTTATCAACAAGGCACTGTTTCAATATTAACCTCTTCACTCACGAATAGACATGTTTAGACACATTTACCCATGTTTAGGCGCTTCAAGCATTTTTTTCTGACAAAACTCTGCTGCTCCTGGATGCACTGGCAGTGGGGTTTTTTTCTGCCTCTAAACACCCCTGACTCCAAACTCTAAAAAAAAAAAACACTGAACTCCTGGGAGCAGCAGAAAAAACATCCACTGCCAAGCAGACCTATTTTATCACTCTCATTAACAACTTATCATCCCGTCCCTTTCAACTCTTTTCTACCTTCAACTCTCTACTTCACCCTCCACTGCCTTCACCCAGTATCTTACTCACTGCTCAGGATATCGCCAATCACTTCCAACATATGATTGGTGTAATTCATGAGGAGATCTCCACTGTACATATGCCTTCTCCACCTCACACCCCATGTCTACAGGTACAATCATTACTTCCTTCATTCAACCCCACCACTATAGACGAGGTTGCTAAACTTTTCTCTAACATCCACCTTACCACCTGCCCCCTGGACCCAGTTACCTCACAAATGGTACGTTCACCCTCTGACTCTATTCTACGCTCCCTCTCCTTCTAAACTCACATCTTCAATCGCTCCCTCTCTTCAAGCATCTTCCAAAACTCTCTAAAACATGCATTGGTCATCCCCATTCTTAAAAAGCCCTCACTAGACCCCACCAATCTTAACAACCAACACCCCATCTCCTTGCTCCTCTTTTTATCCAGACTCCTTGAACGTCTGGTCTACAACCGGCTGAGTGACCACCTCGCCAAGAATAACCTTCTTGATCCCCTTCAGTCTGGATTCCACCCTCAACACTCCATGGAAACTGCTTTCCTAAAACTCACATACAATCTGCTAACAGCTAAATCCAATGGACACTATTCTGTACTCCTACTCTTAGACCTCTCTGCTACCTTTGACACAGTGGACCACCCCCTCCACCTCAAAAAACTCCACACCTTTTGTCTCCGTGACTGTACTCTTCCCTGGTTCTCATCCTATTTATCCAACCGCGACAGTAGTGTCACTTACAACTCTACTTCCTCCTCTCCTCTCCCTTTCTCTGTCGGGGTCCCCCAAGGTTCTGTTCTTGGACCTCTCTTATTCTCCATCTACCACACCTCCCTGGGTCAGGTAATAGACTTTCCATGGCTTCCAATGACATCTCTATGCTGACAACACCCAAATCTATCTCTCTACCCCTCAGCTCACTCCTTCAGTCTCCTCACATATCACTCATTTACTAACAGACATATAAGTCTGGATGTCACACCACTTCCTCATACTCAATCTATCCTAAACTGAGCTCATGATTTTTCCTCCTCCACGTGCCTCTGCCCCTAATCTCTCTGTCAAGATCAATAGCACTACTAACAGCCCGTCCCCGCATGCCAAGGTGTAACGATGGACCCCGAACTATCCTTTCAGCCCCACACCCAAACGCTTTCGAAATCTTGGCATCTCAACCTCCGCAACATCTCCAAAATACGCCCCTTCCTAACCAATGACAACACAAAGCTCCTAGTTCACTCCCTGGTCATCTCCCGCCTTGACTACTGCAACTCCCTCCTCACGGGATTACATTTACCTAGGCTATCCCCCCTTTCAGTCCATGATGAATGCTGCTGCCAGACTCATTTACCTTACCAACCACTCAGTGTCTGCTACCCCTCTCTGTCAATCCCTCTACTGGCTTACACTCACCCAACGATTTAAATTCAAAATTCTAACAATAACTTACAAAGCTATCCACAACTCAGGACCCCAGCTACAGCACTAACTTAGTCTTAAAATACCAACCTACTTGTTCCCTTCATTCCTCCCAAGACCTCCCACACTCTAGTTCCCTCATCACCTCCTCCCATACTCCAGGACTTTTCCCGAGCCTCTCCTATCTTATGGAACTCCCTACCCTTCTCCTTCAGAGAAGCCTAGCTGTCCCCCCACCTAACAACTGTACTTTTACTTTCTCCATCAAACCATCCCCCCACAGTTATTACCTTTTGTAACACTTGACCCTCTCTCCTAGATTGTAAGCTCTAAGGAGCAGGGGTCTCTGATTCCTCCTGTATTGAATTGTATTGTAACTGTACTGTCTGCCCTCATGTTGTAAAGTGCTGCGCAAATTGTTGGTGCTATATAAATCCTGGGTCATAATAATAATGAGACCTAAAGACATCTTCCAGTATAGACAACTCAAGTTTTTTCCTTTAGCACAGTGTTTCCACCACTCGTAATATCATTGTTAATACGAGATTATGGGGGAGATTTACTAAAACTGGAGAGTGCAAAATCTGGTGCAGCTGTACATAGAAACCAATCAGCTTCCAGGTTTTATCATCAAAGCTTAATTGAAAAAGCTGAAGTTAGAAGCTGATTGGCTACCATGCACAGCTGCACCAGATTCTGAGTGCTCCATCTTTAGTAATTCAACCCCCATGTTTTCTATTTCACTGCTGCAGATTTGCAGGACCATGTAAGCAGCAGTGGATCCCTACAGTTCAGTTGGAGTGTGTATATTTTTTTTTTTTTGATAGTCCTTCAAAAAAGGGTAAGGGGGACCTTGGGGGTGGGGTTAACTTGCTTAGTAGCACTTTCTTTCTATACTAAGTGAGTTATATTTACCTGTTGATTAGATGTTCACCAAGAAGTGTAACAAGATGTGCAATTTATGTAAATGATCAAACAGAGAGTAACTAACGTTCAATTTACTAAATAGATGCAAAGTTAGAATCAATACTGCAAAAAGGGGCAGAATGCAAAAAGCATGCATACACCGCAGTATAAGAAGATCTTTCTGTTCTTGTTGGTTCATGCACTTAGAAGTCAACTTAGGCAGGTATCAATCAAGGATAAGGGGTATTTATATGATACACTTGGCTCTGTGCCAGCTCTATAATGAAAATCCATGTGAAAACTGAATTCCAAGGACCCAACTGTTGTGGGAATATCAGGAATATAAAAAAGCCACCTAGACAGATACTGTAGGTCACGCTGTGTGTTTATTCCCAGGCAGATAGGTCCTGCACATGTTCAATGACACGCTTACAGCTATAAATAAAGCTCAAAACCAGGTATATATAAATGTTATAGATTAAAGCATCTCTGTATTCATTAATACATCATTAAACAGATTTTTAAATGCAAACAGTAAAAATACCTGAATGTGACCTGGTATCAGCCTCTTGCAGCACATGTACAACAGAGCTCAGACTGTGGGAAGGAGAAGCAGCATATGGAACAAATCAGATATGCTGCAATGCAAAAAGCATTCTGTCCATTCACAGGGTGGGGATGTAGATGCAGACTGTGGCGGACAGTCCAGCACCCAGCTTCAGTGCTTCTATCAGTATATAGCTTCCTCCAGTCTGGGTCTAGGAATCAGGTATTATAGCTGAGCACCCAAGAACTAGATGACACTAGCTCAGGTGCAAACTGGAATTGACTTTATTGTAAATTCATACAGAATTTATATACCACACAAAATCAGATAAGAACTTAATCACGTTATACAAACAGTAATAAAATTAACATAGTTAAGGAACAACCAACATAAACATAAATATTAAGCTAATTAAACAGTAAGCTATTTAACAACTAGTCACCTAGACAAGCCTAGGTGACTTAGTGCCCACCCAGACTGTTTGGCAGGAGTTCCCCAGTAAGAAGGCCTAGGGTTGTCCAAATCTCTAAAGAATTGGCAGACAGACAGAAACAATAGGTGACTCAATAAACAATGGGAATTCACACCTAGGAGGCACACAATAGGGAAATGATATCACGGGAGAAAGACACCTTAGTAAACAGATTATAGCAGGAGACCCCAGCATTAGGTTGTTTTGAGCTGATTATATTAACATCTGCTCTGAGTCTCACAGTCTAAAGCAGTCATTGCTGGTTTGGGCACAAAGGCCCCAAATCTGTATCCAGGTCCTAAGTTCCCAGAGTCTGTGTGTTTCGGGGAGACACAGACCCGAATTCGATGCAAACCACTCCAACGGTCCCCTAGGCACACACTTCCCAACAATTAAGCCCCCTCAAAAGCCAGGGCCCATAGTCAGTAGGCAAGAGACTATCCTGCAGTCCCCTCCAAAAGCCCCTGTCCTGGTTGGGTGTGTCACACAGACCTGTTATAGAAAATGCAGCAGAGAAAAATCAGGCCCCCTGCCTCCTCAGTAGGGGCCTGTGGCTTTGCTGCATATACAGTATGTTACAAAAGTAGCAGTTGCATGTGGAGACAGACCCCTGTCAAGAGACCTGGTTGTCCCTATTAGGGACTTCATCCTGTGTGAGGAGGACCTCTTGTCTATAGGATCAAGATGGTCAGGACAGCTATGTGGGCCTGGGTGACCACGAGAGGATCTGGGAGGCAGAGAAAGCTTTTGATGTTATTAAAAAAAATAAATTATATTATTAAACATGAATAAATATGGTCATAATAAAATATGTTTTTACTTGACAAGAATGAAATATTACTTTAAGAGGCCAATAAAAAGCAAAAATCTACTCCTTATTTTTAGTTCAATGTCTTATTCCTTGGCACATCATTCCCAGCATGAGCAAATTACAGTCCCTAGCTCAGGAAGTCTATATTTAGAAGCTGTAAAAGGTTTGGATAAACAGGCAGTTAAACTCTCTATCTTCATAGCCACCCTGTGCCAGCCAGTGCATGATGTCATGCAGAACCAAGCACCTTTAAAGTGGACCTGTCAGAAGGAAAAGTGGGAGTTTCTGCGGATATGCCAACAAATTCATAAAAAAACACTAGTTCTCTTATGTGAGGCACAGAATTTTGACCTGGACTGTTTATACACCAAATACATATCAAAACGTGGATGTGAATGACGCACTGTGGCCTACACTCTGAGCACAGCAACATTTTAAAAAACAGTGCCCTTTTTACAAAACCATACTACTGTACATTTCCACTGGAAACTATTGTCCTGGTACAGCATGCATCTGGTAAATCTGTGTGAAGTGTACTGACAGGAAATGACAGTTTATATGCTATACATGCTCAACTGCTATCGCCTCTTTTTTGGTTAAAGGGTAAAAAATTAGCAAATAAAAAATAATAATATAGCATAAACAATTGCGACACAAGTCATATTGTAATTGAATGATATTAAAAATTACCTTTCCTTTTCATTCTGCAGCTCTGTAATTTTCTGTAAAATACAATGCAATATGGCTACCTTTAGGTGTTCTGTACACAGATGGTGTATAGAATGCCCCCTGAAAATGCCATTTCCTGTTTGTGTGGCTCACTGATTTTCCCAGGAGTCTGCACTAAGATGCAAATTAGGTTTTTGGCATCCCCTGCTAGGAAAATGTCATTTTTGTTGAGATACTCCCAAAGGGAAATCATGCCTAAAGGGATGCAGACCCTGCAAGTTTCCTCATTAGAAACCTGTAGGCGCAACAGCTGATTGATAATTATCAGACATCCCAACCTGCAAAAACTCATTTCAGGGAGGTGGCAAACTCATTTCAGGGAGGTGATGCGCCGCCCCCCCCCCCCCCCAATTAAATGCAGCCTGATCAGTACCAATTAAAGTTTGCCGTTTTTGACATACATAGGTATTCTGTGTCTCTTATTTTTCTTTTTTACTAGTAAGGCTGCTTTCACACTGAGGCCCTTTACAGGCGCTATAGCGCTAAAAATAGCGCCTGTAAAGAGCCCTGCCTCTAACTCCAGTGTGAAAGCCCGAGAAGTGAGACCGGTCAAGAAGTGAAATTTTGTGGTCCACAGGTAGTATCATAGATAAATCAAATAAATAAATAAATTGACTTTTCTTTTTCTATCCAAAACTAAAAGGGTTTAGCAGCTTTAGATACACTTTATTTTGGCACATTGGTTCCATTGGTCATCATCAATATCATTTGCCAGCGGTACCCTGTTAGGATTGTTTGTAAAACTCTACATGTTTTAAAAATCCTTAACATGTTTGCTTTTCATTTTCATAAAGAAGTCATTATATAGTGTTGCATGTATAGTGCTACCCCTGTAGCAGCCACTGGATAGGATTGGTCCTCTGTTCTTTGCCTCAACCTTCTCAAGAATCTAAGCCCCTCTGACACACCAGGTTTAGTGTACACACATAGAATATCACAGGAAATTGCTGATACTCAGTAATACTTAGTACCCAATAGTAGTGCTATATTAAAGAAAACAAGCATCAAACGAGGTAGTAAAGGCAAACTTGATATATTGTCACCATGGTTGGTAACTAGGCAAGCATAAAATGGATTAACAATGGTAATAACACAATTTAGCATACAATGGGAGTAACAGTAAGGACTAGGCATAAGATTACACTTGGCATCCAGATCAGCATAATCAGTAGCAAGGCCACCTAAACTACAGGTGTGAGCAGTAAAAAAGTTTAATCTACTGAGTGCTGGAACTATACAACCAGAGCGCATTTGTGGCAGCATTGCTAGTCCTAGACTGGCTGGTAGGGATGAGCTTCGCGTTCGAGTCGAACCCATGCTCGTCTCGAACATCGGCTGTTCGATCTTTCGCCGAATTGTGAACATTATGGGCCGTTCGCTCCAAATTCGTGTGGTGCGTCACGGCTCATAATTCACTGCGGCATCGCAGTGCATTGCTGGCTGATGATTGGCCAAGCATGCACTATGACCCGCATGCTTGGCCAATCACAGCGCCGTCGGTAGAGAGAGCTGTAATTGGCCAAAGCCAGGGTGGCTTTGGCCAATTATGGCTCAGGGGGTTTAAAACACGCCCCACACTATATAAGGCCGCCTACACGGCGGCCCTGTGTAGTGTGTTCCAGCTTGCTGGGAGATAGACAGAGAGAGAGACAGTGTCATTTCATTTCAGTTAGCTAGATTAGGCAGGACAGTCAGTGAGTTAGCTGCACTTACAGTGTATTGTGTATATATATGCATCCCAGGTGTTGCATATATATATATACACTGTATTCAGTTTAGCTAGATCCGTTCCTGTTATCTTCCTACTGACAGGCAGGCTTGTCTTGTTACAGTATTTACAGCTACCTGAAGAAATTTGCTGGTGTTCTTTTGATCCTATTAGTACCACAGTCAGGCAGCTAGACTATTTACAGTTAGTGTAGTGCGTCCTCCATACAGTGTTCAGTTAAAGCTACAAGTTAGTTTAGTGTGACCTCTGCACAGTGTTCAGCTAAAACTACAAGTTAGTGTAGTGCACAGTGTTCAGCTAAAGCTACAATTAGGGTAGTGTGACCTCTGCACAGTGTTCAGCTAAAGCTACAAGTTAGGGTAGTGCATCCTCCTCACAGTGTTCAGCTAAAACTACAAGTTAGTGTAGTGTGACGTCTGCACAGTGTTCAGCTAAAGCTACAAGTTACTGTAGTGCGTCCTCCTCACAGTGTTCAGCTAAAACTACAAGTTAGTGTAGTGAGACCTCTGCACAGTGTTCAGCTAAAGCTACAAGTTAGTGTAGTGTGTCCTGCTCACAGTGTTCAGCTAAAACTACAAGTTAGTGTAGTGCGACCTCTGCACAGTGTTCAGCTAAATCTACAAGTTAGTGTAGTGAGACCTCTGCACAGTGTTCAGCTAAAGCTACAAGTTAGTGTTGTGCGTTCTCCTCTAAAGCTACAAGTTAGGGTAATGCGTCCTCCTCACAGTGTGCAGCTAAAGCTACAAGTTGGTGTAGTGTGTCCTCCTCACAGTGTTCAGTGAAAACTACAAGTTAGTGTAGTGTGACCTCTGCACAGTGTTCAGCTAAAGCTACAAGTTAGTGCAGTGCGTCCTCCTCACAGTGTTCAGCTAAAACTACAAGTTAGTGTAGTGAGACCTCTGCACAGTGTTGAGCTAAAGCCACAAGTTAGTGTAGTGCGTCCTCCTCACAGTGTTCAGCTAAAACTACAAGTTAGTGTAGTGTGACCTCTGCACAGTGTTCAGCTAAAGCTATAAGTTAGTATAGTGTGTCCTCCTCACAGTGTTCAGCTAAACCTACAAGTTATTTTTTTGCAAGCTCTGCACAGTGTTCAGCTAAAGCTACCTGTAGAAGGTTGGTGGTGTTTTCCTGATCCTATCACTACCGCAGGCAGCTAAATAAGCTGCAAGTTATTTTTTGGCGAGCTCTGCACAGTGTTCACCTAAAGCTACCTGTAGAAGGTTGGTGGTGTTTTCCTGATCCTATCACTACCGCAGGCAGCTAAATAAGGTACAAGTTAATGTAGTGCGAGCTCTGCACAGTGTTCACCTAAAGCTACCTGTAGAAGGTTGGTGGTGTTTTCCTGATCCTATCACTACCGCAGGCAGCTAAATAAGCTACAAGTTAGTGTAGTGCAAGCTCTGCACAGTGTTCAGCTAAAGCTACCTGTAGAAAGTTGGTGGTGTTTTCCTGATCCTATCACTACCGCAGGCAGCTAAATAAGCTACAAGTTATTTTTGGGCGAGCTCTGCACAGTGTTCACCTAAAGCTACCTGTAGAAGGTTGGTGGTGTTTTCATGATCCTATCACTACTGCAGGCAGCTAAATAAGCTACAAGTTAGTTTTTTGCGAGCTCTGCACAGTGTTCACCTAAAGCTACCTGTAGAAGGTTGGTGGTGTTTTCCTGATCCTATCACTAACGCAGGCAGCTAAATAAGCTACAAGTTATTTTTTGGCGAGCTCTGCACAGTGTTCACCTAAAGCTATCTGTAGAAGGTTGGTGGTGTTTTCCTGATCCTATCACTACTGCAGGCAGCTAAATAAGCTACAAGTTAGTTTTTTGCGAGCTCTGCACAGTGTTCAGCTAAAGCTACCTGTAGAAGGTTGGTGGTGTTCTCATACTACAGGCAGGCAGTTGATTTTGCTAGCTGCAGTACATATATATATATATATATATATATATATATATATATATATCCCAGCTTAGTGCAGCTACAGGCCATTAGTATGTCTGGAAGGCCAAGAAGGAGATGCAGACAGTCACAAGCCAATAAAAGAGGGCAAGCAGGCTCTGTGTCTAGTGCTGGTCGTGGGGACGGTGCATCCTCATCAGCACGTGGCCGTGGGACACGCTTGGCCTTTTTTTTGGCAGCTGGCCGCGTTGAGCCGCAACATGCGGAAGACTTAGTCGAGTGGATGACCAAGCCGTCCTCATCCTCCTCATCCTCTCTCACCCATGCTCAGGGTACTTTGTCTGGCAAAGCAGCGGCCTCTTCCCTCGGCTCAATGTCATCAGTGACTCCTTCCCTAGCCCCACCATGTCCTCCTGAGGAGTCCCTCGAACTGTTTGACCACAGTGTTAGGTACATGCTCCAGGAGGATGCCCAGCGTTTGGAAGGCTCTGATGATGATAATGAGCTAGGTGAAGGCAGTAACGTGAGCACGGACAGAAGGGGCGCCCAAGAAGGACAGCTATCTGGCAGTCATGCTCCCCCTGCTGCAGCATACTGCCAGGTTTGCTCCAGTGATGAGGAGGGAGGGGATGATGAGGTCACTGACTCAACGTGGGTGCCTGATAGGAGAGAGGAGGAGGAGGAGGAGGAGGCGGCACATCACCAACGAGGCAGGATGCCCTCCAAAAAGTTGTTTGGTGTGGGCCTTTTTGGAGACGAGTGCATCAGATTGCACCGCTGCTATTTGCAACATATGTCTCAAGCGTATCTCGCGTGGCCAAAACATCTCCCGCTTGGGCACCACATGCTTGACCAGACATATGTTGACCTGCCAAGCAGTTCGTTGGCAAGCGTATCTAAAAGACCCACACCAAAGAACAAAGAGGATCTCTCCTTGCTCCTCATCAGCTGAGATCTCCAACCCCACTATACCTTCAGTCCTCTCTAAGACCTGCACTGAGAGGAATGAAGGTGCAGAATTAGGTGTGTCACAGCCAAGTAGTTGTGGGCAATCTGCTTTCGGTACACTGACGTCAGATTGTACCAGGCAAATTTCCCTGCCCCAGCTGCTGCACCGCCGAAAGAAGTTCGCTCCCAGCCATCCACATGCCCAGCGGTTGAATGCTAGCTTGGCAAAATTGCTAGCACTTCAACTGCTGCCTTTTCAGTTGGTAGACTCTGCCCCCTTCCGTGAGTTTGTGGAATGTGCGATTCCTCAGTGGCAGGTACCCAAACGCCACTTTTTCTCACGAAAGGCGATTCCGGCTCTCTACTGGCATGTGGAAGGCAATGTCCATGCCTCGCTGGAGAGGGGGCGGTCAGCGGTAAGGTGCATATTACCGCTGACTCATGGTCCAGCAGGCATGGACAGGGACGTTACCTAAGTTTCACCGTGCATTGGGTGACTCTGCTGGCAGCTGGGAAGGATGCAGGACAAGGTGCAGTAGTGTTGGAGGTTGTTCCACCACCACGCCTCCAAAATGCCACTACTAATAATTGTGACACACCTCTCTCCTCCACCCCCTCCTCTTCTTCTTCTTCCATGGCCTCTTCCTGTGCTTTGTCCTCGGAACCAGCGGTGCTCCGTAGCCGTTCAAGGGGCTACGCAAGTATGCAGGCCAAAAGATGTCATGCGGTGCTTGAGTTGGTGTGCTTGGGGGACAGGAGCCACACTGGGGCAGAGGTTCTGTCAGCTCTGCAGGGGCAGGTTCAGAGGTGGTTGATGACCACGCCAACTTAAGGTAGGAATGGTGGTTTGCGACAATGGCACCAACCTCCTCTCTGCCCTCCGACAGGGACAAATGACCCATGTGCCCTGTTTGGCTCTCGTCCTTACTTGGTGGTGCAGCGGTTCTTGGGCAGGTACCCGGGCTTACAGGATGTCCTGAGGCAGGCCAGGAAAGTCTGTGTGCATTTCCGCCAGTCATATAATGCCAGTGCTCGGCTGGCAGACCTCCAAAAGGAGTTTAACCTGCCCAAGACCTGCCCAATCTGTGACATGCCCACCAGGTGGAACTCAACGTTGGCCATGCTGCAGCGGCTGCACATGCAGCAGAGGGACATCAATGAGTACCTGTGAGACTATAGCACCAGGACAGGGTCAGGGGAGCTTGTTTTTTTTTCCCCACGCCAGTGGGCCATGATCAGGGATGCATGCACTGTCCTGTCACCATTTGAGGAGGCCACAAGGATGGTGAGCAGTGACAGTGCATGCATCAGTGACACTGTCCCCCTTGTCCACCTGTTGGAGCACATGCTGCGTGGAATAATGGACAGGGAACTTGAGGCAGAACAGAGGCAGGAAGAGGAGGACTTCCTTAGCTCTCAAGGCCCCCTTTATCCAGACAGTGTTCCTGCGTGCCTGCCGATCACACAGGAAGAGGAGGAGGAGGAGGAGGAGGAGGATTGTGTCAGTATGGAGGTGGAGCCTGGCACTCAGCATCAGCAGCAGTCTTTAAGGGATCAGTCCCAAGAAACACATGGACTTGTACGTGGCTGCGAGGAGGTGGCTGCGGACCATGTCATCCTTAGTGACCCAGAGGACTCCGGACCGAATGCCTCAGCAAACCTACGCTGCATGGCCTCTCTGATCCTGTATTCGTGGTATCAAGGAGAA
Source organism: Aquarana catesbeiana (assembly GCF_042186555.1). NCBI lineage: Eukaryota > Metazoa > Chordata > Amphibia > Anura > Ranidae > Aquarana > Aquarana catesbeiana. The sequence goes on along the minus strand of NC_133326.1, from coordinate 620,740,739 downwards.
GGACCAATACTGGCTGGCAACCCTCCTTGATCCACGTTACAAGGGTAAGGTTGCAGACCTTATCTTGCCATCGCAGAGGGAGCAGATTATGAAACATCTTCGGGAGGCCTTGCAGAAAGGTCTGTGCAATGTGTTCCTGACAATGTGTTTCTGAGGCTTCGGTCAGTCAAAGAAGGAGCGGTGGAGAAGGTGGCTGTCTGACCGATGCGTTCAGACAATTTTTTGGTCCGCAGCCCCAAGGTATGATCAGTTCCAGCAACCATCGCCAGCGTCTGTTTTACATGGTGCAGGAATACCTAGGGGCAAGATCTGACTTGGACACCTTTCCCTCCGAAAATCCTCTGGGTTACTTGGTCTTGAGGATGGATCACTGGCCAGAGCTTGCACAGTATGCAATTGAGCTACTGGCCTGTCCTGCATCCAGCGTTCTTTCGGAACGCACATTCAGTGCTACTGGAGGATTTGTAACCGATCACAGGGTGCGTCTGTCCACCGACTCGGTTGAACGACTGACCTTCATAAAAATTAATCAGTCTTGGATCACCACCAGCTACCAAGCACCTGATGCTGATGTAACAGAATAATTTTTTTTGAAATCTCAGATCCCTTCAAAGACTGCCTATGCTGATGCTGAGTGACTATCCTGAGTAATTATCCTCTTCCTCCTCAATGATCACGCTGATAGCTTGTAAGAACATTTTTGGTTCTGGGCGCCACCACCAGTGCCTGAGGCCCAATTTTTCAGCCCCTGTTTAACAGGGGCGTGTAATTACAATTTCTGATGCAATACTTTGCAGCAGGGCTCGTTTCTGCATTCCAACTAGAGTATCTGTGAGGGGTTGCAGTGTTGTGGCACCAGCACCAGTGCCTAAGGCCCAATTTTTCAGCCCATGTTTAAAATGGGCATGTAATTACAAGTTTTGATGCAATACTTTGCAGCAGGGCTCGTTTCTGCGTTCCAACTAGAGTATCTGTGAGGGGTTGCAGTGTTGTGGCACCAGCACCAGTGCCTAAGGCCCAATTTTTCAGCCCCTGTTCAACTGGGGCATGTAATTACAATTCTTGATCTAATATTTCACAGCAGGGCCCGTTTCTGCGCCCACCAAGAACAAGTGAGGACTTACAGTGTTGTGGCACTAGCACCACAACCACCAAAGGCCCAATTTTTCTGCCCCTGTTCAACAGGGGCATGTAATTACAATTCTTGATCTAATATTTCACAGCAGGGCCCTGTGAGGGCTTATAGTGTTGTGGCCACAACAACACCTAAGGCCCAAATTTCTGCTGAGTATATAGGGCAGGCCCCTACTTTCAAACATCCAACTTACAAACGACTCCTACTTGCAAACGGAAGGAGACAACAGGAAGTGAGATGAAAGCTACCCCTAGGAAGGGAAATTCTCTCCTGTAAGAGTTAATCTGGGAAAAACGTTTCTCCTTTCCACTGATGCTTTATCATCAATCCTTGTTTCACAAAAAAAACCCACATTTTCAAAAAACATTTGTCATTGGGACAAAAAATGAGGTGAAATCTTCTGAAGAGGAGCACAGACAGCAAAACAAATGTCACAGGGGTGATAACCCTTCCCTATGTTTTCCAAAAAGCTTAAAATAGATTTTTTGGCTGGAGCTAAACACGTTAAAAATGTACCAGTTCAAAATTACAAACAGATTCTACTGTTTCAACAAACCTACAGTCCCTGTCTTGTTTGCACCGCCTGTATACTGCTGTTCAGAGTATATAGGGCCTGGTGGCCCCACGCCTTTCTTTTTTTTAATTTAGTTGCGGGCTTCCCCTTAATATCCATACAAGACCCAAAGGGCCTGGTAATGGACTGGGGGGTACCCATGCTGTTTGTCTCACTGATTTTCATCCATATTGCCAGGACCCGACATTACATTAAAGCCGCAAGCAGTTTTAAATGACTTTTTTTCCTTTAAAAATGACATTTTGTGCAGGGACTGTTCTAAGCATGAGAAACACGCGCCACTTTACAGGCATACTATAGACACCCCCCAGGTACGATATTTAACGGAATATTTCACTTTTTTTTTTTAACTTTAAGCATCATTAAAATCACTGCTCCCGAAAAAACGGCCGTTTTTAAAAGTTTTTTTTGCATTGATACATTACCCCTGGGGCAGGACCCGGGTCCCCAAACCCTTTTTAGGACAATACCATGCAAATTAGCCTTTAAAATTAGCACATTTGATTTCGAACGTTCGAGTCCCATAGACGTCAATGGGGTTCTAACGTTCGTGCGAATTTTCGGTCCGTTCGCAGGTTCTGGTGCGAACCGAACCGGGGGGTGTTCGGCTCATCCTTACTGGCTGGGTATGCACCTTTGAAAAGAAAAGGAGGATGGTAGTGGAGGGGGCATGGGGAATAAAGGGGAATTGTAGAATAATTATTATGGGAGGGGCAATTCTTTGAGATGTTCTTCTGCCAGCTATCATTGGGGCCCTTTAAGAGCATCCTTGCACTTAAAGTGTTACTAAACCCACAACAGTAAAATCAGTGTGTATATGCAGTAAAGCATGCTTGTTATACTCACTGTGGAACCTAAAGGGTTAATCCTCTGCATTGTGTAAAAAGGCTGTTTTATCCTGTCTTCTCTGATCCTCCCCTTCTTCCACTGTGCCAAATCCATCTCCTGATAAGACAGAGCCTTTGGAGTCACTCTGTACATGCTCAGTTTGGTGTGTATTGCTAGAGAGTTTTTTTCTTGGGAGAGTACATGTGATCAGCACAGGGCCAATCAGCACTGTCCAGACAGAAGGCCAGGGGTCCTGCAGTCTGATAGGACAGTCTGAGGAGAATGAAAACTCCTCATACAAGCTCTAACCAGACACTGATAGAAGTCACAAAACTGCTATATATTGCTGAAGAGAAAAGGTATTTAGCAGTTTATATTTACTAAAATGATTGCATTTCCATGTTCTGTGTACTGCGGGACACTAGATATAGAAAATACAGGCTCCTGGGTTTAGTAACACTTTAACAACAGTCCCTTTAACCTGCATGCAGTATAGGTACAGTATAGTCTCGACACAGGTGCAAGATAACCCAAAATATAGCTGCTCCAGGCGATCCAGCCAGGCTGCAAACCATGAAACAATGATCAGATGGGGTGCACGCCCTATCACTGCTGCAAAAACATGTGTAAAGAAGATGAAAGTAATGGCTGCACTCCCAACATGATGCAATAAATTTATTTCCAGGAGATTATAAAAACAGATGTACAGGCATATGGAAAAAGGCAGAAAAAGGTGACGCGTTTCACACAACTAAAGTGCTTCATCAAAACCACAGGTGCAAGGTAGACGTGGTTCAGATGCAGTAAAGGTTCGGTATATTGTGGTATTGGATTGGCATAGGTACAGTCTAGGTTTGGAATAAGTGTGGTGTACAGTGCAGTATGGATTGGGTACACATGGTGTCCTGCTTGTAATGGCTCGGTTCCTGCTAGCAGTATCACCGGTCCCTAGGATGCTGCAGTGACCTGTCACTGTAGAAGGGGGCCCCTCAGTTTCTCTCCAAAAGCCTCCAGTGATCACAAATGGGAAGCAGAGTCAATGCTCCAATTTCCCTCCTGCAGCGATGTAAGTGCTGTGATGTGTGCGCTGCTGAGCTGCCCCTGGGTGTCCTCAGTCTCAGGCTCGGATCTCCGCTGGTATGGTCTCCAGCTGGCAGGCAAATATCCAGACAGAGATTTTCTCCCTCTAACTCCCTTAGTGCTAAGAGGAAAAACATTTTTTTTTTTTTTTTTTTTTAGCCCTTAAAGTGACTGGCACCCAATTGTTACACATTCCCCACCTTTTAGCCATGGACTCAGAGGAAATGCTAGCCCACCCTGTCTTTGGGGGTACTCCACCTGTCTCCAAGGGTCAGGGGAGTGCTACATAAAAGAGTGTAGCTTTGATATCTGGAAGAGGCTTAGCGCGGTGCAAACCTTTTACTATTATGTCACAAAAGCTTGTTCTGTCAGGGAAGTAGAGAGAGATCTGCTGTTCCTAGTGATCAGGAACAGCAATCTCTCTCTACTCCCTGTCAGTCCACTCCCCCCACAGTTAGAAACACCTCCCTAGGGAGCACGTAACCCCTTGATCGCCCCCTAATGTAAATCCCTTCCCTGCCAGTGACATTTATACAGTAATCAGTGGCTATTTTTAGCTCTGATCGCTGTACACATGTCAATGGTCCCAACAAAGTGTCTGCCACTATTTCGCAGTCCCGATAAAAATGGCTGATCACCGCCATTACTAGTAAAAAAAAAAAAATTATAATAAAAGTGCCATAAATATATCCCCTATTTTGTAGACGCTATAACTTTTGCGTAAACCAATCAATATACACTTATTACGATTTTTTTTACCAAAAATATGTGGAAGAATACATATTGGCCTAAACTAATGAAGAAATTTGTTTTTTTAAATTTTTTGGGGGATATTTATTATAGCAAAAAGTAAAAAATATTGTTTTTTTTTCCAAATTTTCGCATTTTTTCATTTATAGCGCAAAAAATAAAAACCGCATAGGTGATCAAATACCACCAAAAGAAAGCTCTATTTGTGGGGAAAAAAAGGACATTAATTTTGTTTGGGTACAATGTCGCACAACTGCGCAATTGTCAGTTAAAGCAATGCAGTGCTGTATCGCAAAAAATGGTCTGGTCATTAAGGGGCAAATCTTCCGGTCCTTAAGTGGTTAAAGACATTGTGGCCGCGGCATGTGTACAGCCCTGAGCAGCATACCCTTGTTCAAGCAGGCAATCGGAGGGGGGGTAAAACTTACTCTCAACCACCTGATTTTACTGCCTCCTGGACAGCTCCTGTGAACAAGCCCACACACGCCTGAAGCTTTCTATTTGTAAAACTGTAACCTCTTTACTACAGTTGTAAAATTTGCTGCTTTAGTACATGCTAGATTAGCTACACTGTAAAGTTATTTAGAGTTTAGGGCCCTTTTGCATTGGCTTTCCGATCAGGTCCGCCTGTCAGTTTTTCAGGCGGACCTGATCGGGGCCTCTATTCACTCCTATGGAGCTGCTATCCAATCTAATCCTGTCTGTCAAATCCAGACGGATGAAGGTCGTATTTTCCATCCATCTGGCGGATCAATAATAGTAATAATAAAAAGTATTATTATTTATATTATTATTAATATTATTATATATATATATATTTTTTGTTTGGGTTTTCATTTATTATTACTATTTTATTTAATATTATTATTATACATTTATTTAATATATATTTTTAGGGTTAGGGGTTAGTTTTATTTTTTTAATTTATTATTACATATTAATTTACTTTATGATGATAAATAAATATTAAATAAATAAATAATAAATAAATAACGTCAATTAATATGTAATAATACATTAAAAAATGTAAAAAACATTTTATTGTCATTTGTGCATTTATTTACCATCTATCTATTCATATTTTTCTCTTTTTTGTTCATTTGAGCCAAAAATTGCCCAAAAAAACGCGTGCCAAATTGTGCAGAAGGCTCAAAACGCATGTTTCCATTCACTTCTGTGGGAATAAAAACGCTCCAAAAATGTGCAGATCTGCTCAGTTTGAACTACAAAAAGCTCCAGAACTCTTTTTGAGCTTCAGGTGTTTGGCTTCAGGCAGCTTGTAGTGGAGATGTGAACCATATCCACAGAGAATAATCATTTTTTTTTTTTCTCCTCCAACATTTTGGAGCTACAAAACGCTGAGGTGTGAATGGGGCCTCGCTGTTGCTTGTGAGATTTATCTCTGAGATACAAGTCCTGTAAAAACATTATCATGCTCCAATGGTCATGGAGGAAATGTCATAATATAAAGGATATGCACCTGGCATCAGACTATTCTACTCTATAAGTTTCACAATAGACCTAGTAGATACTGTATGTGCCATTCATAGTAATCACGTCTAATTTATTACCACCATTACTGCTTTTCTACTAAGACTGACCTATTTTATTGACCTTTATATAATTCACCATCATTATTACACTGTGGTCTAAAAAGTCAGAGTGCACTTAAACATATTAGCTGTATTGGTATTTCTCTGGGGGTCCCCCTATGTGACCTGTCACTGCCTGCTCAGTACCCTTTGTCCTATGCATCCGCTCTTTGACCTTGGACCTCGCGTGATGAGAGTAGAGGGTCTGTATTGGATAAAAGTAGCCATGCCGTCTTTTTATATATACATATCCCCGTCGCTGCATGTGATTTACTTCTGTTCCCCATTTTTGGTCATTAAAAGGTTTATAAATCAGCGGCAGAGATATGAAATAAAAATCCCATTGCTATGACTGGGAATTGTTTTTGTAATTAATCAGGTTTTATAAACATTCCCCCCCCCCTCTCCATCTGAAGCTACTTTTACAACCAGCAGATATTAATAAGCTTCTCCGTCCCTCCCAGGATGACTTTTTACTGCTGTTTGAAATTGCTCTTTCACATTAGACTGCTGCAATAATTACCAAAGTAAGACTCAGAACAAGCTAATAAACTGGCTGTCTGTTACCATGAATCACACAGGCCAGAAACCATACCATATATGCAGGATTATGTAGTGCCGCGATCATTAAATAAAACAAACTTCTGTAATCCTTAACTTCCTCTTCAGATCTCAGAGGATTTCCTAGCATTAGATACCCATGTGAAATAAAAATTCGAGTCAGTTCTTTTGGGGGGTGATATTTACATTTTACATTCATTCTTACTTGGATGAGGGAACCTTGTAATTTTGAGATAATAGGTGGAACTGGAATGGCTGTAAACGGATGGGTATAATAGAAAGGTTTTGGATACAATAAAACAATGAGGTCTCTACTGTCTACAATATAAATACATGAAGTGTTCAATGGATGTCTGCAGTCTAAGCTTAAAGGGAAATTCCACCTTATAAATAATGTAAACATCATTTCCAACTGATACAAATGTGCTGGATCTAGTGATCTGACCAGTAACACATTTTTCTTTCCTAGGGTTACCTTAGAACAGTGCTACCGAACCCCTGCCCTCCTTTTCTCTATGTAATGCAGTAACGGCTGGTGCTCAAAATTTTTTTGGGGGGGCGGAAACAAACTGAAAAATTCTGAAAAAAAAAAATCAATTGCAGCCTCACTGTGCCCATCAAACGCAGCCACTGTGCCCATCAAACGCAGTCACTGTGCCATCAAACACAGCCACTGTGCCCTCAAATGCAGCCACTGTGCCCATCAAACGCAGCCACTGTGCCCGTCAAACACAGCTACTGTGCCCATCAATCGCAGCCACTGTGCCAAAAAAAAAAGCCACTCTGCCCATCAAATGCAGCCACTGTGCCCATCAAACGCAGCCACTCTGACATCAAACGCAGCCACTGTGCCATCGAACGCAGCCACTGTGCAATCAAACGCAGCCACTGTGCCCATCAAACGCAGCCATTGTGCCATCAAATGCCGCAACTGTGCCCATCAAAAGTTGCCACTGTGACCCCCCCCACACCCACTCACCGTCTGCCCGGCACTTACCCTATCTCTGTGGCAAGCTGTGGAACCCTGCAGCGGGTCAGAGAACGGCGAGCTGTGTCCCCCATGCATCTCCTCCCCTCCTCCTGATAGGCATCCAATCGCAGCGACTGTCCTTTCAGTCAATCAGATGACGGGTATCAGACCTGCGCTACGTGATTTGTGGAGAGACAGTTCAGTGTTAGAAAAGCAAATATTCATTTCCATTTCTAACACACCTGGGTGGACTCCAAACGCAATGATTTGCGCTCCGAGTTCACCTTTTTTGGCTATGGCTCTAATCAGGTGCTTCCAAAATACACCCTCGCCACTGTAATTCAGGCGCCCGGCGTCCAAAAAGGGGCCGGATGCCTGAATTGGGGGTGGCAGCTGCGGCCATGGATAGATTCATGCAATGCACGAATCTATCCATTAGACATAGAGGGGGCAGCACCCATGCGCCCTTAATGGACGGGCTGCCCCTGGCTGCTGGTGAATAGGGATCCCCCACCCTGCCTACACAGCCAGGCACACCAAATTTTCCACAGGCTCGCTTAAGTCAGGAAACAGTCTAGTAGCTTTGTTTTTGTTTTTTTATTTAGCGGTTAATAAACTTGGAAGGGGATAGGGGTATTATGGTATTCCCACTTGACTGGAACTAAGTCTCTTCATGGACACTTATATACACTCTATATACACTCCTCTTCCTCCAGCACATCACTTGCTTGCAGAACAACACAGGCCACAGCTGGAACACTGTTTTGGTGGATATGGCAAGGCACTTGCACCAGATCAAGCCAAAAATAAATAAGATGAGTCTGATGGATTCGGAATACTAACTGCAAATAAACTGCACAACATGTCCGAAGAGCAGAGACAAATGGCCGAGTGCCTGTTGCTAAAGAGATACTGGAAGAAAGGTGTGAGGGGTGATATTACTAGCAACACCTGCATTTCGGAATACCCAGCTCCTGTTCCAACTCCACCTCCACCAACACATCAGCACACACAGCATGTTGCCATTATCCTGCCCCTGATGGACCAAACTCATCATGGTCCCATGATTATAGCTACACAAATTTGTTTTATTGGTTTAAAAGTGTTGTTTTCATTGTTTTTTAACATAGTCCTGATAACCAATTTGCTCCTACCTTTTGGGGCTGATGCCCCCATGCTTCGGCATTTATAAATGGTACATGTATGTCCATCATTAGAAGTGGGTGGATGAAGGGAGGTATTCCAATGGTGGGCATACGCACCGATCAATCTCTTTTTTTCATGCAGCCCACAGGCTGCATGAAAAAAAAGTGTACAATATATGCCCAACAAGGACCAGCAACGTACTGGTATGTTGCTGGACTTTGAGTGGTTATACCAGAATGATGCCTGCAGGTTTAGGTATTATCTTGGTATCATTCTTTTCAGCCAGTGGTCGGCTTTCATGTAAAAGCAATCCTAGTGGCTAATTGGCCTCTAGACTGCTTTTACAAGCAGTGGGAGGGAATGCCCCCCCCCCCACCGTCTTCCGTGTTTTTCTCTGGCTCTCCTGTCCAAACAGGGAACCTGAGAATGCAGCCGGTGATTCAGCCAGCTGACCATAGAGCTGATCAGAGACCAGAATGGCTCCAAACATCTCTATGGCCTAAGAAACCAGAAGCTACGAGCATTTCATGACTTAGATTTCGCCGGATGTAAACAGCGCCATTGGGAAATTGAAAAAGCATTTTATCACACCGATCTTGGTGTGGTCAGATGCTTTGAGGCCAGAGGAGAGATCTAGGGTCTAATTTTTTTTTTTTCCAATTTTTTCAAAAAAGAGTACCTGTCACTACCTATTGCTATCATAGGGGATATTTACATTCCCTGAGATAACAATAAAAATGATTTAAATAAGATAAAAAAGCAAAAAAAAAAAAAAAAAGCACCCCTGTCCCCCCTTGCTCTCGCGCAAAGGCGAACGCAAGCGTCGGTCTGGCGTCAAATGTAAACAGCAATTGCACCATGTGAGGTATCACCGCGAAGGTCAGATCGAGGGCAGTAATTTTAGCAGTAGACCTCCTCTGTAAATCTAAAGTGGTAACCTGTAAAGGCTTTTAAAGGCTTTTAAAAATGTATTTAGTTTGTCGCCACTGCATGTTTGTGCGCAATTTTAAAGCATGTTGTGTTTGGTATTAATGTACTCGGCCTAAGATCATCTTTTTTATTTCATCAAACATTTGGGCAATATAATGTGTTTTAGTGCATTAAAATTTAAAATAGTGTGTTTTTTCCCCAAAAAAATGCGTTTGAAAAATCGCTACACAAATACTGTGTGAAGTAAAAAAAATGAAACACCCACCATTTTAATCTGTAGTGCATTTGCTTTAAAAAAATATATAATGTTTGGGGGTTCAAAGTAATTTTCTTGCAAAAAAAAATAATTTTTTCATGTAAACAAAAAGTGTCAGAAAGGGCTTTGTTTTCAAGTGGTTAGAAGAGTTGGTGATGTGTGACATAAGCTTCTAAATGTTGTGCATAAAATGCCAGGACAGTTCAAAACCATTTTGGAAAGTAGACACCCCAAGCTATTTGCTGAGAGGCATGTCGAGTCCATGGAATATTTTATATTGTGACACAAGTTGCTGGAAAAAGACAAATTTTTTTTTTTTGCACAAAGTTGTCACTAAATGATATATTGAACTTAATTTTCATCTCCGGTTGAGATGACTATTGTTCTAGTTCTATCTCGAGATAGATGTGTGTATATATATGTATTGTGTTTTGGACAAAGGGGGAAGTACTGCTCAGTTGATATTATGGACTATACGATTATGGATACGATTATTCCACTTGTGTTTTTTCATTTTAATATTCTTCCGGGTCATCAGCAACTTCCAATCATGTGCAGACTTTCATATCCGATTTTTATCGTACGGATTGTATACACATTAAACACAAATTAGTAGTGCTGTTGATGGACGAAAACTTTTTTCATGTTTGTCCTTCCGTTTTTTTTTTGTTCGGTGGATCAGAATCGGCTTTCGAAAGTTGTGTACACACTATATGAAAATCTTACAATCGTTCCTAGGAATTTTTGCCCGATTTTCCTGTACCCCACTTTAGCCTGGTTGAAAAAAAGACACAAGTCCATCTAGTTTAACCAATAAAAGGAAAAAAAAATCACTTTACAAACCTATCTACTGTACACAATCCCATACCCACAGTTGATCGAGAGGAAGGTAATTGGATATTTCCTGGATCAACTTTACCTATAAAAGGTAAGTATCCAGTTATATTATGTACATTCAGGAAAGAATCCAGGCCTTTTTGTAGCCTCCCTGGCGGTATGATTCTGTCAGATTTTTGAATCTCAAAGCGGTACAATTGTTTTGCATAGAAATTTGACATTTTATATTGTACGCCTGTAATTCTTAGGAATAACTCACTTAAATCTGTCCAAACAAGAGTCTAGTAGACATTACGGGTTTGAAACACAAAATCATAAATTATAATATAATAAATAGCTATAAATAATTATAAAAAATAATAATATAATAATAATAAAATAAATTTTCCCACTAATCACTATCGCTCAATTCTGCAAGTGTTCTAATTTACTATCACTGTTTTCTAGCTGATCTAAAACCACTTTTGAAGTAAAAGGACACTTTTTGGATGCCATGGATATTCTCAAGTTTCCAGGCAGAAAGAACAGGTTATATAATATAAAAGTGCATGCAGGGCACTGGACAAATCACTAGGGACAAAAGGGAGGTGACATGATTTGATACAGTAATGTAATCTTACAGATTACAGTGTACTGTATGTGTTATTTTTCTGTACTTTTTGAATTTGCCGCCGGGCTCCACCCCCATGCGTCGCGACGTTTGCAGGGAACGGAGCCCGGCACACAGAGGCATCGGGCGGAGGACAGAGCCCGCAGACACAGCGGGGGGACATCGCAGGATCCTGGTGACAAGGTAAGTACGCTGTACCAGGATTCTGCAATGCAATCCCGAGTGTGGCTCAGAGTTACCACTAATGGTACTGAAATATAATCCCGAGCCACACTCTCACACAATCTACTGAATTGGACAGAACCAGCTCTTGAGGGAAACTTCCTGGAAACTTTTTTGAAATGTTGGCAACTATGGTATTGCAGTTTCTGCTTGTTTAACCACTTGCCGCCCGCCCTATTACTAAATGACGGTGGCAAAGTGGTTTGATATTCCTGACCGGACATCATATGACGTGATAAGGATATCGAGCCGCTGCGCGCCCCCAGGGGCGCGCCCCCGGGGGCGCGCATCGCGGTGATCGTTGTTGCGGGGTGTCAGTCTGACACTCTGCAGCACCGATCTAGGTAAAGAGTCTATGACGGAGACTCTTTACCACGTGATCAGCCGTGTCCAATCATGGCTGATCACGATGTAAATAGGAAGAGCCAGTGATCGGCTTTTCCTCACTTGCGTCTGACAGACGCGGGTAGAGGAGAGCCGATCGGCTGCTCTCCTGACAGGGGGGGTCTGTGCTGATTGTTTATCAGCACAGCCCCCCCTCAGATCCTACCCAGGACCACCAGGGAAGCCGCCCAGGACCACCAGGATGACCACCACATGAACCACCAGGTATGCCCCCTAGACCACCAGGGAAATACCAATCTGTGCCCAGGCAGCTGCCAATCTGTGCCCAGGCAGCTGCCAATCAGTGCTCACTCCAATGCCTACCACTGCCAGTGCCACCAGGGATGCCTATCAGTGCCGCATATCAGTGCTGCGTATCAGTGCCCATCAGTGCCACGTATAAGTGCCCATCAGTGCCATGTATCAGTACCCAGCAGTGCCGCCTATCAGTGCCCATCAGTGTCCAGCAGTGCTGCCTATCAGTGCCCATCAGTGCCCAGTAGTGCCGTCTATCAGTGCCACCCTATCAGTGCCCATCAGTGCCCAGCAGTGCCACCTTTCAGTGCCCATCAGTGCCAACCAGTGCCACCCAGTGCCACCCATGAGTGCCCATCAGTGCCGCCTATCAATGCCGATCAGTGCTGCATATCAGTGTCACCCATCGGTGCCGCCTACCAGTGCCCATCAGTGCCGCATATCAGTGCCGATCGTCAGTGCCCGTCAGTGCCCGCTCATTGGTGCCACCTCATCGGTGCCTCCGTATCAGAGCCTGTCAGTGCCGCCTTATCAGTGCCCATCAGTGAAAGAGAAAACTTACTTATTTACAAATTTTTTTAACAGAAACAAAAGCAAAACTTTTATTTTTTTCCAAATTTTTGGTCTTTTTTTATTTGTTTAGCAAAAAATTAAAACCACAGAGGTGATCAAATACCACCAAAAGAAAGCTCTATTTGTGGGAACTAAATGATAAAAATTTGTTTGGGTACAGTGTAGCATGACCGCGCAATTGTCATTCAAACTGCAACAGCACTGAAAGCTGAAAATTGGTCTGGGCAGGAGGGTGTCTAAGTGCCCAGTATTGAAGTGGTTAATCTGAAGTGTCAAACAGGCTGAAGTTATTCACAGAGTCAAGGCAAAGAACAGAGAATCCAATCTACTAAGTAGCAGGGTAGTGTTACAAATATTAAAACTTGATGAATGATAACAATAAACTAAGATGCTCTACATTTAGAAGAACAATGGCACTTTACAGAGACATTTCCTGTTTATTCCACAAAAATGCCCAGAAATTTCCATGTACAAACACAAAAGTGTCTCCTCTACAGCATCACTACTATTTACCTATGTCTATGAGCTGCAATATTGTATTCCATCTGTATCACCACCTGGTGGTTACATGTGATATTACAGCCCAACCATGTAGAAAGTATGCACCATTGTGGATCTGTGGTGAGCACTCATTCCTTCCAGTGTTGAGGGTCCTTCGTTCGTGTTACATCAGGGATACTCTATCTGTGTGGAGTTTGTAAGTTCCTTATTTTTTCTTTTTTTCACCAGGAGCTCCACTTTTCTACTGCAAACCAAAAACTTACTATTAAGTTAATTGGCTTCTGACCTTCAGAGTATCATAAGTGTGATTGGAGCATTAAACTGCAAGCTCCTATAGAAGCACAAGTGATGTGAATGGTTCCAGTACTCTTGAAAAATAATTGCAATAACCACTAAATAATAATATGATCCAATCAAATCCAATACTTTGGTTGGATTTTGCTTCGAGGGAGCCCAATAAAACTCAAGTTTTACAGAGAATAAAAAAATAGGCAGGCGTGCATTACAAAACAGCAGCATTTGCTACAATATTCACATCTTTTTTAGCACTGTCCCCAAAGACTCATTGTTCCATCCTGCTGTTGGAAGAATGATGTCATTGGCTTCTGAATAAGCTTAAAAAATATAGTAAACATAAATATTGTCTATAGACTTCTATAATTGAAGGTGTATTTATAGTATTCTTTTTTTTTTTTTTTTTTAGTTTAGTTTGCCTGCCAGCTATAGCTGTACTGTGAAACTACAATGAACAAAAAAACAGAAGCAAAAACTCAGCTGTTTCTCACATTGGCCCAGCAAGTTTCACCTTTTATTCTCTGGAATAATGGGGAATGTGAAGGGATCCAATAATGTTTGTCATTTTGTTAGTTGTTATAAACAGACTCTGTGGGGGGGATTTACTAAAACTGGTGCACTCAGAATCTGGTGCAGCTGTGCATGGTAGCCAATCAGCTTCTAACTTCAGCTTGTTCAATTTGATTCAACATTAAAACCTGGAAGCTGATTGGTTTTTATTTGGAGCTTCACCTGGTTTTGCACTAGAATGCATTAGGTGAAAAACCCTGAGGGTTTTCAACCCCTTTAAGATATACTTTAACTATAAGCAACGGAAGCAATGTCAATGCACTTGGTTGTTGCTGAGAGACCTAGAAATATTAACAGAGTCTTAGAGCCCATTCACACAGGGGCAACTTTGGATCCGACTTCAAGTCGCCCCAAGTCGCCCCTAGTCGCCTCAAGTCGCGCTACATGAAAAAATCAATGTAAGTGAATGGATCTGTCTTAATGCACACTACTGCAGTCGCTCCGACTTCAGAAAAGGTTCCTGTACTACTTCAATCCGACTTGAAGGCAACTTGTACCCATTGATTTCAATGGAAGTTGCCTCCAAGTCTGATCACTGTTCATACTGAGGCAACTTTACAGGAAGCAGAAAAGAAATAGAAAGTAATTTCCTCCACTAAACAGCCAGCCCCCTCCTTCTCACACACAGCTGATAAGCTCTGATTGGCCACTTGTAAAGTTCCCTGTCCTGGAGGCGACTTCAAGTTGTGTTGTAAGTTGCCCCAAGTCGTGCTGTGATTCATACTCAAGTCGTGTCCAAGTTGCCTCCCAAAGTCGCGCTGGAAGTCGTGTTGCCCCTGTGTGAATGGGCTCTTACTTTGCTTTATTTCTTCCCAACTTTGAAACTTTTTGCTATTTGATCCCTAGGGGATCCTTGTCTGAAAGAAATTAAAGTCATTTTTATTGAAAGCACAGTAGAACAATTGGCAAAATAGTTAATTCTCCAGACAGAGGCTGGAGTGCATGCGTACAGTTTATATATTCCCTGGGGAAATGTGAGGATTGCATTGTAAAACCAAGCTTTCAGAAAATGCACTTCAATTCATGACATCATTGCAATGCATTGTATTCATTCTGATCACAAGCACTCACTTTATATGGAAGCCTTTTTATAAAATTATCTACTGGACTACACTGTACTGTCTTAAAAAGGGGGATTTTCTATAAAAGTCAAGGAAAGAAATATTGGAGATGTTGTGTGAAGCGGTTATCCAGTTTTTTTTTTCCACTGTAAGTATGAAAGAGAAGGAAAGAATCTGATTTGTTGCCATGTTCAAGACATCCAGTTTTATATTCCTTCACTTTTATTGGCTATCACCTAATTTATGAATCATCAAGAATTTAAAGACCCAAGCCAAGTACAAATAATTTTAGATATACAGTATTTCAAGCTTGTAACAGCCAGTTTGAGGCTGGTAATTTTGGGCCTCATTTACCAACGCGTTTTAAAGAGAACCTTAAGCTGGCCATACACTAGTAGAATTTCATTAGAAATTTGTTTTCAGAGCATGCGTTCAGTTTTGAAAGAGCATCATGGAAGATTTTCCTTGAACAGATGAATTCCTAACATTGAATGTGGTTTTCATTCAGGAAAGTCCATTCACGTCAAAATTGACTGTTCAATTTTTTGAGAACTTTCAAACGGCATATATCAAGTCATCGAATGTGCTGATGAGAACCTTTGTGCAAACTTTCATTCAAAAATCTACTGGTGTACAACCAGCTTTAACCACTTCAGCCCCCTTCCTGACCAGAGCATTTTTTTGACGATTCGGCACTGCGTCACTTTAGCTGACAATTGCGCAGTCATGCGACGTTGTAACCAAACAAAATTGACGTAATTTTTTTCCCACTTATAGCGATTTTGTTTGGTATTTTATCACCTCTGTGGTTTTTATTTTTATAAACAAAAAAAGGTTGTCAATTTTGAAAAAAAAGCAATGTTTTTTACATTTTGCTATAATAAATATCCCCAAAAAATATATATAAAAAAAAAATAATTTCTTTCTCAGTTTAGGCTGATATGTATTCTTCTACATATTTTTAATTAAAAAATCGCAATAAGTGTATATTGATTGGTTTGCGCAAAAATTATAGTGTCTACAAAATAGGGGATAGATTTATGGCATTTTTATTAATATTTCTTTTTTTACTAGTAATGCCGGCAATCTGTGATTTTTATCGGGACTGCGAAATTATAGCGGACACATCGGACACTTTTGACACTATTTTGGGACCATTGTCATTTATACAGCGATTAGAGCTACAAATAGCCACTGATTACTGTATAAATGGCACTGGCAGGGAAAGGGTTAAACACTAGGGGGCAATCAAGGGGTTAAGGGTGTCCTAGGGAGGTGTTCACTACACCATGACAGAGATCACTGCTCTCGATGACAGGGAGCATACGTCCATTTGCCTCCCTGTGCCATTCTGTCGATGTACATCTGTGTGCGGCGGTCAGAAAGCGGTTAAAGTGGTTCTAAAGCCAGAAGGTTTTTTATCTGAATGCATCCTATGCATTCAGATAAAAAAAAACCTTCTGCGTGCAGCAGCCCCCCTCAGCCCCCCCAATACTTACCTGAGTCCCATCTCGAACCAGTGATGTTGCACAAGATACTCGGCTGTCCAGGACTCTCCCTTCTGATTGTCTATGACACATCAGTGGGCGCCATTGGCTCCTGCTGCTGTCAATCAAAGTCAGCGAGCCAATGAGGAGAGAGAGGGGATGGGGTAGAGTCACAGCTCTGTGTCTAAATGGACACACAGAGCAGTAGTTCGGCTTGGGTGCCCCCATAGCAAGCTGCTTGCTGTGGGAGTACTCGGCAGGAGGGAGGGGCCAGGAGCGCCACCGAGGGACCCCGAGAAGAGGAGGATCTGGGCTGCTCTGTGCAAAATCACTGCACAGAGCAGATAAGTATAACATGTTTGCTATTTGAAAAAAAAAAAACAAGAAAAAAAACAAGACTTTAGTATCACTTTAAGCTCTTTCAGTTATATGGAAACACTGGGATTTATTTACTAAAGAAAAATAGACTGTGCACATTAGGAAAGGTTCCAGACGAGTAGGGAAAGGATAGGGACACGTCATCATTCCTGGAGACCTTCCCATTTGGGCACAGACTGGCCAGGCCGCATTCCGCCCCTCAAGACAGATGCTGCTGGCACATCCGACACGTATAATTTTTTTTTTTTGTATAATTTTTTTTCCCTTTTATTGGTTGAACTAGATAGACTTGTGTCTTTTTTCAACCAGACTAACTATCCGAGACCTGCTCTGCTACACATCACTGTTGCATTCTGTGAGTGTTCCCAGTTGGGTGCCTTCCCGCGGGGCTTGTTTTGAATTGCCTCAATTTGATGTTAACACAAGTTCTGTTTTTTTTCAACTGGATTCTGAGTGTTTACTGCCACTGCGCCACGCTGCACCTCGCCACATGTGGGCATTAAGAACTTGACCAGGTAGCAGAGTGTACGGACAGTATAGGGACTTCTCCTAGACAGCACTCTCCCACCAGAACCAAGCGTACCTGCTCTACCGATCATCTCCTCAGGCTCTCTCCTTCCAGTTCTTGCAGCTCTCCACACGGACATCTGTCAGTGCCCCTCTCTGAGCATGTCCGCTACCTCAGTGAGGCATGTTGACAGTGGAGGCTTTGAGGGCTGGATAGGGACAGTCAAAGGCCCAGATGTGTGCCTCGGGCCACAATTTGCCCATGTCTGCTCTAAAGTAAGGGAAATCTTCTCTTAACAGTGTCCCTATGTGAAAGAGATGCCAGGAGAGACTGATGGGTGCAGCGGCTGCCGTTTGCATTAGTACGGCAGTCAGGTGGGCTGGCAGCAGGCAAACAAGCGGGCCTCCACAAGTAGAAGGAACGGCATCCGGGAGGAGAACGCCAGTGGCATCTGTTGCAGCTTGGGGGGATGGTTGCAAGCCCCTCTGTAGGGGTGGAACCTCATGCACAGCATTATACTCAAGTTGCTGCCCCTGCCCTCCCTTCCAAGGCCCGCTGGGCTGAATGGGATGCTGGACAGGGAGTCCCCTGCAAAAAGCACAGAGACTTTGAAAAAAATTAATGTTTTGCAGCTCCTGTGGGTCCGGAGGAAGCACAAACAACTGAGGCACACAGCTAAGACTGACAAATTTATAATGGTGGACTAATGTGTTTCCTGCTTCAGGGAGAAGGAGCCTATCTCTCGGATGCTGCCCTGGAAGATGATTTGAGAAAAAAAAATTTTTTCTACTTTCTGTTCTAAAATATATCCAGTAAATTAAAAAAAATCAAATTTCTTCATAAATTTAGGCCAAAATGTATTTTGCTACACGTCTTTGGTAAATAATCCCAAATAGTGTATATTGGTTTGTGTGACAGTTATAGCGTCTACAAACTGTGGTATATATAATATAATTAACACAGCTATGACACTATAATGGAAATGGCAGTGATCAGCGACTTATAGTGGGACTGTGATAGTGTGGCAGTAAATCTGATGCTAGCTGACCCTGGCTGGGAGGGACACTAACTGACTCTGACATCAATAGTGACACTAATATAGTGATCAGTACTAATACTGTACATTGTCACTGTACTAATGACACTGGCTGGGAAGGGGTTAACATCTAGGGCATTCAAAGGATTAATTGTGTGCCTAACAGTGTGTAATGTGTGTAATATGTGCTGCTTTTACTTTACTATCCCCCCCCCCGCTTTGCAGGGAGAAGAAACTATATACTATATTGCAATATTATATAATATTATACTATATTACAATATTACATTATACAGGGATATGGGAAATTATTATCGACACTGACACACTTACACCAACAAAGGTGGAACTGTATGGACTATTGCCTTTATTCAACCTTACCTACTATTTAAAGTGGAGTTCCACCCAAAAATAGAACTTCCACTTTTTGGATTCCTCCCCCCTCCGGTGTCACATTTGGCACCTTTCAGGGGGAGGAGGGAGCAGATACCTGTCTAATACAGGTATTTGCTCCCACTTCCTGGCATAGATCACCGCGGCGCTTGCGGTGACCTACGCCACTTCCGGCGCCTACCCCGTCCTCCCCCGCTGTATTCTGTGAGACACAGAACACAGCGGGGACCTGAGAGGACGCGCAGCGCGACTCGCGCATGCGCAGTAGGGAAACAGGAAGTGAAGCCGCACGGCTTCACTTCCTTATTCCCTTACCGAGGATGGCGGCGGCAGCAGCCGAGAGCCGAAGGACGGATCGGCTTCGGCTGCCGACATCGCGGGCTCCCTGGACAGGTAAGTGTCCATATATTAAAAGTCAGCAGCTGCAGTATTTGTAGCTGCTGGCTTTTAATATTTTTTTTAGCGAACCTCCGCTTTAAGAAACAAACAGATTACTGTTCACAGAATACAGAGTTGGGTGATTGGCCACAGCAAAATCATTGGCTGAAATCAGATGCCAAACTTGTGCTGTATCCAATCACAGTACGGGTTGGCAGTGGGCATGCCCTCAGATACACCGCATCACCGACCAGGGTAAAGAGCTGATGATGTAGGCTCTTTACCATGTCCAGTCACAGCCGATTACATGTAAACAAATGCCGGTTATCGGCATTTCTTTTCCTCAGCGCTGTCAGTGTCTGAGAAAAGGAAAGCTTATAACAGGAATTCCAGTTAAAGGGGACATTTACACTGATAATCAGGCACTGATCGTCAGTGTCCTGATGATCAGTGCAGCATATCAGTGTCCATCAGTGCAACCTAGTGTCCATCAGTGCAGCATATCAGTGTCCATCAGTGCAGCATTTCAGTGCCCATCAGTGCAGAATATCAGTGTCCATCAGTGCAACATATCAATGCCCATCAGTGCATCATATCAGTGCACATCAGTGCAGCATATCAGTGCCCATCAGTGCAGCCTCATCATTGCCCATCAGTGCCTCCTCATCAGTGCCGCCTAATCTGTGACCATCAGGGCCGTCTATTAGTGCTGCCTATCAGTGCCCATCAGTGCCGCCTATCAGTATCCATCAGTGCCGCATGTCGTTGCAGCCTCATCAGTGCCGCCCCATCAGTGCCCTTCAGTGCATCATATCAGTGCCCATCAGTGCAGCCTTATCAGCGCACACCAGTGAAGGAGAACAATTACTTATTTACAAAATGTTATAACAGAAACTAAAAAAACTTTTTCATTTTTATTTTTTTAATTTTTCGATCTTTTTTCATTTGTTTAGCAACAAAAAAAAAAAAACTGTGGTGATTAAATACCATCAAAAGAAAGCTCTATCTGCCTCAAAAAAATTATAAACATTTAATTTAGGTACAGTGTTGCATGACCGCACAATTGTCATTTAAAGTGTGACAGCACTGAAAGCTGAAAATTGGCCTGGGCAGGAAGGGAGTGAAAGTGCCCAGTATTGAAGCGGTTAAAGAAGAATGTACAGTCAGATTGTAAAATTTATGGTGAGATTTATATACAACTACAGAGACCAGTGGGGTAATACACTACAGATGCCATGCTATCAAAAGACCTACTGTCAACAGACATTTTATAATGTCACCAGCTACAGGAGCAAGGACCACTCTATTTTGCTAAATATCTGGGTCTCCATCAGTATTCAAGTATTGTTTTATCCTGAAAATTTATTCTAATAACTATTCCAGCTAACAGCTCTTCTCTTTCACTAATTATTACAAGCCGTAACAAGGTAGGAAAACTTTGCTGCACAAAACATTGTTTTCCTTCATTGTAAGCTAAGACAGCGTACCTGATGACAAGTGAAATGCTAGTGAATATTTATGATCTTTCTGGACGGCAAATTGTCAGCTACATGACAAGTAGCACGCTTTTTCTGGCATTGTGAGATACAGGTCTGACAGCTGCCGCTGCATCTGTCATACAACTTGGAACGCATTCTACAGAACAATGGAATAAAACATTTGTTTACTGTTTATTACAAGTTTCTCTTTAGTGACACCGTCAATCCGAACGCGATTTAGCAAAGACCAAACTCGGACAAAGAAGTGGGTAACGACCCAAATATGATCTTGGCTTGTTCCTGAACATATACTGCATCAAGCATATCTCGATCTTATATCACACACCTGTATAAAATGTGATTTTTGTGAAAAACCCCTGCTGCGTTTCTATTTGTCTTAATTCCCCCCAAAAACCTTTATACATAAGATTTGTTGGCACAAACTGATACTGTATTCTAAGTTTAATTTTATAACTACAAGTAGTTTTGTAAAGAATTGTATAACAGGAACTGCAATGGGGTGTCTAGAAAGATTGTTTTAGAATCATACTGAGGCCTACTTCTGGCAGCAGGTCTTGTTTGAGAGTAGACTGCAACAAGCAGACCCTTTCTGGTAGCCAACCTGGTAGTGTGCAGACAGAGAAAAAATAGGATTTTTCTACATACCATAAAATTATTTTCTTGGAGTCCAGTGAAGGACACAGGTTGTCTTTAACGTGGTTGTAAAGGCTCAAGCTTTTTTGCCTTCATGCATTCTATGCATGAAGGTAAAAAACCTTTTGTGTGCAGCAGCCCTCCAAAACTTACCTGAGCCCCATCTCGCTCCAGCGATCCTCCTCACTGGCTGACACAGCACCGGGAGCCATTGGCTTCCGCTACTGTTAATCACAGCCAGTGAACCAATAAGGTTAGAGCAGGGGTGGGGCAGAGCTGCACTCTGTATGTGAATGGACACAGAGCAGCGGCTCATGTGGGATGGTGCTATGGGGACACACGGCAGGAGAGAGGATCAGGAGTACTCGTGGGGGACACCAGACAAGGGGGATCAGGGTTGCTCTGTGCAAAATCACTGCACAGAGCAGGTAATATGACATGTTTGTTATTTATTTTTTTAATCTGCCTTTAATATCACTTCAACCTTTGGGTTATACTGCCGCTTACAGGAGACTTGGAAAATGGCAAAAGAGAAAAAATGTAGGTTAGCCAAGGATAATCAACCCCCCCCCCCCCCCCCCCCCCACAACCAGCATGTCTCAGATTTGGTTAATTTAGCAGTACTAAAAGAATGATCATAAACACAGATTTCTGGGGCCCGTGTAGCACCCCCCTGACCCTTGGCATCAGAGAGAGCTGACATTTCATCTCGGGGTGCTGGTTCTCAGGCATGTTGGGTGTGTATGGTTGTAAATGCACTCAGGTGCGCTACTAATGTCAAAAAAATATTTTAAAACACTGGTTGAAAGAACCCCTTCAGCCTCGGTATGCATGTTATTCAAACTTTGGATGTGAATAAAGCAATGATTATTCCAATAATGTGCAATACATAAAATGCAAAAAATGCAATGAATGATTTATTCCAATATTGTGCAGTCCACTTGGGGAGTGAATAATTAGAAAAGTCCTGCAAACTCAGTGTGTGCTTTCCTATGTGAGCGATCCTTTTTTCAAAGGTGTGAGTGAGTGAAGTGTCATCTTCTTTGTATTATACAAGCCAAACTTTTGTACAAAAGAAAAAAGGGGGGCCGCTTACCAGATGTGTAGGACCCCTGTTAGGGGGGTCTTAAGGGCTCAGATATGTCAGATCCCGTAGGCAGGAACAGCTGATTAGGTTTTCATATTCAGACATCCATCCGCCTTGAAACCTTCACTAGTGCTGGGATGACAGTATGATGAGCTCCCGTAGGCAGGAACAGCTGATTTGATTCTAAGCATAGACTTCGATCCGCCATGAACCCTTCACAAGCGCTGTGATAACTGTGTGGTGGACTGGCCTCTGTAGAATCACTCGCAGTATATAGGGAGAGATTACAAAAACAGAAGGTCCTCCATAGTGTAGTAGGTTAAAAAAACTCTTTATTAAAAACAATGGGTGGCCGGCATTAAAGGTATTATCAGAAAATCAATGCACAAAGTTAACAGCTCTGCTGCAGTAAAGTCAGCCAGCTGCTGTGTGGTGACGTCAGGTCCCGTAGCTCCGCCCTACACTGCGTTTCTCCGTAAGAGGCATCGACTGGGAGAGGAGACTAGAGCTAGACATCACACACCACACTTTATAAGCATCTCAGCGGGCAAGGTGACACTGGAAACAAGATTAGAATGATTTATCAATCAGTTCACAGTGTAACCGTAACATATCTATAAATGCTGTTAGATGTCCAAATCTAACTGTGCTACATGCAAATGGGAAAAACAATTAAAATACAGAAAATAAAAATAAAAATAAAAATAAATACATATATATATATATATATATATATATATATATATATATATATATATATAAAATACCAAAAAAACAGCAAAAACGATTGTTTAAAATATTGAAAAAGGACTAATATATGTAAAAATTGCATATAAGACATTACTTATGCTGGAAAGAAAGTGCTGCTGACTCATGCATATGAGTGAACAAGCCTAGCCAAATTCAGAGCCCAGCATTGAATCATCCTCCCCTGCCCATTTACCCTCTGATCAGAGGGAGGAAGACATTGTGGGCCAGGTAGGATGTCCAAAAGATTCTACCTTATTTTGGATACATTAGAATAAATAAGTGCAGCTGAACATACAATTATAGTTCTAAGCGACCCCAAATAGCCTAAATAATATATTGAAACATTCTGACTCATATATGGATAAACGTTGTCATCTTAGGGAAACCAAGTGATATAGAGGAGAACTCTTCACCTAATGATATATATATATACTCATACCAGAGATGGGGGAACAAAATTAGCTGTTATCTATATAGCAGTTTATGTCCCATTCAATGTTAAGGCCCAAAGGGCTATAACACTGCATGTCGAATATCCAGCGGGTTTCACGGCGTGAGATATAACGTTTTAAATTACTGCCCCTCCAATGGGGGGTACATTTTTCTATGGCCATAACTTTCAGCAATGATGTATCACGGTTGTGTAACTGGCGAAAATGCCTTGAGACACTATGTCCGATGAACCCCCTACGTATATTGGACAAATGCTCATCGATCCGGATTTTGAGCGCGCGGGTGGTCCTACCAATATATTGAAACCCGCACGGGCAACTGAGAAGATATATCACCCCTACAGTCCCACATGTAATGAAATCTTCAATGGAATAGACTCTAGAGGTGACAAAAGATGAAACGGTGGAACTTTTAACGGTTTGGGATAACCTACACACCGCACATTTTCTGCAGGGAAAAAACCCTCTCAAATTGCCAAACATTTGTACTCTGGGGGTGGATCAATGACACTAGGTGCCAAAAGATCTTTAAGGTTTTGATTCCTTCTGTATAGGACATTAGGCCGATCCAGAAGTGCAGGTCCTAACACCTTGTCACACTTCAAGGTCTGCTAATGCTTTTGAATGGTTTTGTTTACCCACCAATACTGTGAGGAAAAGGTGGTCAAAAAAGACCACTCCAAATCTTTATTTTTTCTTCTCATCTCTGTTTTTAGGGACTAAAAGACTTTGTCTATCAAGAAGGGCAACTTCCTGTAGGTCCCTATCAAGTGAAGAGGGCTGGTATCCTTTTTCTGTGAATTGATTTCTTAGAACAGTAGCTTGGGCCTGAAAATCTTCTATATGAGAGCAATTCCTTCTAATGCATTGAAATTGTCCCTTTGGGATTGCTTTGAGCCACTTCGGATGATGTCCACTGTCCAATGGAATATATCCATTACGATCAGTGTTTTTAAAAAAGGTTTTAGTAAGGAGGGAACTGTGTTCTTTGAAAATCACTACATCTAAAAAGTTAACTGAAGTAGAGCTATATTGATAGGTAAACTTAATTCCCCAATTGTTGCTGTTCAGTTGAGTCATAAAAGAGTAAAGGGATCCTTCGTCACCCTTCCACATAAAGAAGGCGTCGTCTATGTAACAACGCCAAAAAATGAGGCGGGGCTCATCCAGGGAAAAAAGTTTGTCATTTTCCCATAAGGCCATGAACAAGCCAGCTAAGCTGGGGGCAAATTTAGCCCCCATAGCAACTCCAGTGCTCTGGAGGTAAAACTGCCCTCCATAATAGAAATAGTTATGTTCCATGGCAAATTGAAGTAATTTCATAACAAACTCTATAGTGGAAGTGTTATATGAAGGCTCTTTTTTGAGAAAAAACTCAGCCGCCCGATATCCCAACTCGTGAGGTATGATAGTATAAAGGGAGGCAATGTCTGGCGTAACCAGCAAGAGGTTGTCCTCCACTTTATACTCAGATATTTCCTTAATAATTTGCACTGAATCTTTTAGAAATGCTGGTGTCTTGATTACTACCAGCTGGAGGTAAAAATCAATAAATTTCCCTACTCTGGAGGTCAGGGAGTCAATGCCACTTACAATAGGGCGGCCAGGGGGTTGGATAGGGTTTTTATGGATCTTGGGGATGTAGTATATGATTGGTGTTCTAGGTGCCAAGGGTATAAGGAATTTGCGGTCTTTCTCATTAATGATTTCTTTTCTGTAACCATCCTGTATTATGCTATTTAAGGACCTCTTGTATTTATTTAAAGGATCCCTGTTAAGAATAGTATAAGTATTCCTATCTGACAGAAGAACCTCCATTTCCCTCAAATAATCCTGTTTTTTCAAAACAACAACCCCTCCCCCTTTGTCCGCTGGCCGTATAATAAGTTCCTTCCTTTGACAGAGGGAGACTACACCTTCCTCAGTACTTTTCTGGTGTTCTTTTTTAAATTTCACCTGTTGTAAGTCTTGTAATACTAAATCTTTGAAAACCGATATATTGGGGGTTAGTTTTCCCGGGGGACTAAATAGGTTTGCATTTTTAAGTCCTGTTCCCTTAGAGGTTTGGTTTCCTGCTTGAGAATGATTTTTTACAATATGATTTGAAAGAAAATAGCATTTGATACTTAATTTTCTAATATATTTCTGCACATCCAAAAACATCTGGAATTTATTCAAAGGTTTTCTGGGGGGCATACTTCAAACTCTGGTTCAATGTTAATTTTTCTGACCTAGTTAGTTCCTCTCCACTTAAATTGAACACTCCTTCACATGCTATCTCCTCTGCTTTCTTGGGGTGGCTTCGTTTCCCTCCTCTGCATCCTCTATTAGTCTTCCTTTTTTGTTTTGGCCTTTCCCTAAAAAATTATCCACCTTATTTCTTAGGGGGGCTGCTCCTAGGGGAACATCATGGGTACGACTTTGTTGGTTTCCCATAGATCTTGATGCTGTAATAATCTGTTTCTTCCACATTCTCCGTATACCCCTGTAATGGACCATATTAATTTCTTGTTGGTATGCCATACTTCCAAGGAACCTGTGGGGAAAAGGGAGGACATTCTCTATGTCCATCGCCTGGATGGTTTCTGTATGTTTGGTCATCATAATATCCCCGATAATCCATTTCTGGTTGTCTAGTTCGGGGATATGATTGAGGACCAACATGATGTTGATTGGACCCATAAAAGGGTCTACTATTCCTATTGCCTGTATTTGAACCCCTTCTTGGGTTCTTAGGCTGCTGGTAGGTAGAGGATGGGTGTTGATTATATGGTCCATTATTAACAGGTCTACCTGCATTATTGGTAGTATTTTTCTTTCTATAAGATTGGGGTGTTTGGTCACCTGCTACTCTGGCAAGTTCTGAATCTCTATGGGCTGGAGTGGAGGTGCCCTGTATCGATCTGAAATGTTTATTTGTAGGAGGTGCTGATGTGCTGACGACCATCTCACACCCCTCCATGTTATTTATTTCAGATGGTTTTGCAAAAACATCACGATAATTTTCCTGCCACTTAAAGACATTGTGGGATTTATAATCCTCCACGTCCCTGAGATACTTCTTTGGTTTTTTGATTTTCTGCTCCTCCTCTTCTTCTATCATAATGTCATGTAATTCTTTCATGTATACTTGATAAAGTCTCTCTTTGTTCATAGGGGCTAATTTTTCTTTTATGCCATTAATTTCTAGTTGTAACTTGGCCACCTTAGATCTTTTCTTGGCAACCAAAAGCTCCAAAAACGCCACTTTTAAAATGAACAAGGTGAGTTTATTGCCCACAGCAACAAAAAATGCAGGAAGAGAGAGTTAGGGCACAGAACACCCTTAGGGCAGTAGGTAGACAGACTCCAAAAACAAAAACAGCCAGGTAGACAGCAATACACAAACAAAGGCCTTAGGCCTGCACCCAAAGCTCTGTATCTATTGTAGCTGCAGGATTTCTTTGGATGAGTCTCTCTTGATGCTTTCCCATCCTCTCCACGGTCCCCGGCTTGTGGAGGTGTAACCTCTGGTACTCCATCCCAGAACTCCATCACTTTCCTCATGCCTCCAGGCAAGAACCAGGCTCTCTCCACCAGAGCCTTCCTTGTGCCTCCAGGCAACAACCAGGCTCTCTCTGCCAGATCCTCCCTCATGCCTCCAGGAAATAAACAGGCTCTGTCCACCAGAGCCTCAAGGACATGGCCAGGTCTTGGACTCCAGGCCTCATCCAATGCAGCTGTTCCTCCCACATCCACTACAGACCAAGGTCTGGGTGGGAGGACCCCGATCACCTGACTTCCTCCAAATATACAATGTCTCCCAGCATGCTCAGTGGCATGAAACTCTTATTGGCTGAAAGAGATGTGCATATTCACTGCATAGTCTCACTGTAGCTTATTATACTAATGCCAAAGTCAACAGTGCCACCTATTGACAGAAGAGAGGAACAACAATCAAACCAGGCTTAGGAGAAAACCCTAATGATCACAAAGAATAGAAATTATCTAGGTTAGTTACCACCTAACACAGCTGAATTTACTAGTAACTCCTGTTTAAGTCTAGGGTGGTACACCCCCAACAGACTACAAGAAAAAGACTTTATGATGAGAACAAAAATCCTATTTTCTTTCTCATCCATTAGGGGCACAGAAAGTCTTTAACCTCTGGGATGTCCAAAATCAGTCCAACTGGAGGGTTGGAGAACATGTGAACAGACACGGTGGAAGGCTTGCAGATCTGGGAAACAGTTGCTTGATACAAAAAAAGCCCAAGAAGCACACAGATCTAGTAGAATGTGCTATGACAGGAAAGAGTGGAATCTGATGCTTGAGACCATAAGCTTGGATGATAGTCTAAGTCACCTAGAAGTGGAGGAGCAAAAAATGTTGCACCCTTATGGAGTCCATCCAGGATGGTAAAAAGCAACCAGTCTTTCTCAAAGAAGCAACAGCTGAGAGATAGATTCACACAGCCTGGAACACATTCAGACAATGGAAAGAATTTGCCTTTTGGGGAGCTAGAATGGAGGAATAGTCCTGGTAAGATGAAAGGCAGACTTTATCCTAGACAGCTTCTGCCTTTCATCTGTCCTGGGTGTCAACACAACCTTGTCCCTATTGCAAAACCAGAAAGGACTTTTTGCAGGATAGGACTGCCAGTTCAGACACTTGCTTTACAAAGGAGATAGCTACATGAAACACCTAGCCGAAAATTCTAGGGAGGAAGCCGCAAGACTCACATCATATTAAGTATGCCTTCCACGCCTGATAAAAGACCTTGCAGGAAGTAGACCTTCCAGTTTTTAGCATTGTAGGAGTCACAAACTCAGAGATGCCCCTGTCCCTCAGAACCTGAGCTTTAACAGCCATGTCATTAAAGCGGTAGTAAACACAGCTGGGACATTCGTACCTACAGGTATGCTTACTAAAGCTTACCTGTAGATAAAAGGAATATCTCCTAAATGTGCACTGTTTAGGAGATATTCACTGTATACACATGATGTACCTTCAGAGCTCTGTGCCACAGCCATGACTCCCATGTGCATGTGACTCCCATCCCATTCAAATAGCCGGAGCCTGCAAACCTGGAAGAATAAGACCAGCTATACATGGAGCGAATTTCTTTGCTGCAGCCACATGTTGCCACAAAGAAATTCGCTTGGTTCCCCCATCAACACAGACAGTGTTGATGTGGGAATCCCTCCTGCTGAACCATTGTCTTCTCCTGGTGGGGAGGCAGGGGAAGCTGTCCCCTTGGGAGAAGACAGTAATAATCGCAAGCGAATCCAGCAGAATGGTTGTACCCAAGATTACCCAAGATTATCGCACAATCAACTTGGTACATTCAGCATTCCCATTAATGGTTTGAATTCAAACTATGGCAGGCCTAACCGGGTGAAAATGGATGCACTGTCAGTGGTAACAGTGAGCCACTGGAGGGCTTCATTTTAGGTAAGTATTTCGTAAAGTGCTAGTATGCAATGCATATTAGTACATTATGCCCTTATCTGGCAAGTGGAAAATTTATTTTGTAACTCCTGACTTTACTACAACTTTAAAGCCAGGGACTGTGAAGCGGGATGGTAAATCTGTAGTTGGCACAGAAGATCCTGAAAATCTGCCAGAGCCCATAAAGTATCTGACAACCTTCACCTGGGCCAGTCTGGAGCAATTAGGATCACCTGAAGGTCTTCTGTCTTGATCTTACAAAGCAGAAATAGCAGAAGTTTCAGGGGAGGAAATGCATAGATCAGGGTGTACCTCTGGTAGTATCCACTGCTTCTGCTAAAGGATCCCTGGACCTGACGACAAGCCCTTCCAGTTTGTTGTTGAACCTGAAGGTCAGGAGGTACACATCTATTGTTCCCCAGCTGCGACACAGATCCTGGAACACATCTGGGAGAATGGACCACTCCCCCATATCCAGACATTGCCAGCTGAGGAAATCTGGCTGCCACATGGAATGTACACAGCTGACAATGCTTGAATGGTACATTCAACCAATCATAAGATCCTTCCTATCTCTCCTGCTGCAGCAGAATTCTATTTCCTCCCAGATGATTGATGTGTGCCACAATCGTGTCATTGTCTTACTAAATTAGATTGACCCTCCAGGACGGTGTTCTGATACTGCAATAACAACCAATTCACCCTATGCTATAGAATGTTGAGTGGGAGATGAGACTCCTCCTTCAATCAAATTTCTTGCACTGATAGGGTGCCCCTAAATCCTCCCCAACCCAACTGGCTGGCATAGGTCATAAGGATCCTCTAAAAGATGTGAAGGAAAGACTTCCCATTCCAGAGCCAGATTCCTGAGCCCAGCCTTCCTTGACAACCAAATCAATGGTGATTTGGTTGTCATGGTGAGTTTGAACCTGAAACTGTAGCGTCTGTCCTGTACTTTGTCCATGACTAGACACAGATACTCCAAATGATGAGTGAAGATTTCTGAATACTTAAGAATTCATTCCAATAGCTCTAACATCTAGACAGTCAATGTCACAGTGGGGGAGATTTACTAAAACTGGAGCACTCAAAATCTGGTGCAGTTGTGCATGGTAGCCAACCAGCTTCTAATGTCAGCTTTTTTAATTACACTTTGACAACAAAACCTTGGAGCTAATTGGCTACTATGCAGAGCTGCACCAGATTTTGCACACACCAGTTTTAGTAAATCAACCCCATTGTCACAGATTCTGTGCCAATTGTTCCTTTAGCAGCAGGTCGTCAGGGGCGGACTGACCATTGAGCCACTCGGGCACTGCCCGAGGGCCCTGGGCCACTAGGGAGCCCCATCAGGGTTGACAGCCTCAGTAAAACCAGGGACAGTATGGACCAGGGACAGCCAATAGACAGTATAGACCAGGGACAGCCAATAGAAACATGTCTGTGTATACTGTGTGTACATGTATGTGTATACTGTGTGTGTGTATGCTATGTGGCCCCATAATCTCTGATTGCTTGGGGGCCCCATAATCTCCTATTGCCCGGGGACCCCATAATCTCCTATTGCCCGAGAACCCCATGAGTTGTCAGTCCGCCCCTGCAGGTCGTCTAAGTTTTCTACAATGCCATGATGCCATGAGAGCACAGCAAGGCTAGTACTGTGCATGCACCTTGATAATAATTACCTGAGGTACTGAAGAGCAGAGCAATGAGCTGGCAGTGTAGAGGTCCAAGAACAAAGCATAAAAATCTCAAATGCACTGGAAAGACAGGTATATGTAGGAAGAGGTGTACATGCCTAGCACCAGGATCTCTATTTCCTTTTGAAAAGGTGTTCATTATCCCAACATTCTTATTATGAGTGTACTCATTATGCTATGCACATTACAGTATTAATGCATAGAGATACTCAACATCATTATACAGAGCACAGTGTTCATTATCAGTGTATAGAGATACTTGCCATCATTATAGAGAGCACAGTGTTCATTATCAGTGTATAGAGATACTCGCCATCATTATACAGAGCACAGTGTTCATTATCAGTGTATAGAGATACTCAACATCATTATACAGAGCACAGTGTTCATGACATATGAAGGACATAACCCACAGTCTCTTACCAACCTGTTATACATACTCTAAACCCCTCCAAATCCTCCACAAATGAATTGACAAGGTTTTTGGAGTAAATGGCCTGACGGCCTTTTATGGCGGCCTGTTATTAACAATTATCGTTAATAGAATAAATAACTTTTAAATAACTTTTAAATAACCGTTAACTGACTTTTTATATATATCCTTTTTGGGGTCTTCGAAGGCAACGACACACAACATGGTCACTGCGACCAACTTCTTTTAAACTTTAGGCCTCCAGTTGCAAGTCCCCGACTCCGAGGCGATACTCAAACTTCACAGTGACCTACCTTCTACCCCTTCCTGGTTAACCCCTCGTTAACCGGAAGGTACCTGAGAACTCCATACCACAGATGGGTCCCAACCATGTTATATGTATATAACAGTCATCTTCTCCTCCTCCAAAGATCCAACACTGCCGGGCTGTCCTGACAGCCCCACTTTTTTATCAGCCAACCTCGGGAGGGTGTGTGGGAATCTTTCTCTCTTCATCGCTCACAACTGACGTCACTTCCCCCTTCTCCTGTTCATCCTAACCACGCGCGCCTCCCTGCTCTGGCCACCCCCCTTTTCTTAAAGGGGACAAATTCTCCAATCTTAATGCATGAATGTGGCTGTCCACATTGTCATGCCGTTGGTCCGTTCATCCCTTACTCTCATTCATTATCAGTGTATAGAGATACTCATCATCATTATACAGAGCACAGTGCTCATTATCAGTGTATAGAGATACTCGTCGTCATTATACAGAGCACAGTGCTCATTATCAGTGTATAGAGATACTCATCATCATTATACAGAGCACAGTGCTCATTATCAGTGTATAGAGATACTCGTCGTCATTATACAGAGAACAGTGCTTATTATCAGTGTGTAGAGATACTCGTCATCATTATACAGTATTATAATACAGTATATAATAATGTTGAGTATAATAATACTTGGTGTCATTATAATTTTAGTTATTTCAACATTTCTAGTATTCTGGGCCAAACTACCTAACTTGAATTTATGTTCCTTTTGTTGCAGCAGATAGGGAGTAGCATGTCTGGTTTCTGGGGAATATCCTACTGCGGTTTATTAGCAATTAGCTCACACTAACCACAATTAGATTTCACTCACCATAATAGCAGTGTTCACCTTCCCTGTGAATAGCTGGAATACTTGTGGTCCTTTACTGACACAGCACATGGCCACAGCCACCAGGCTCTGGTAGAGATATCCTGCACACACCACACACCACAGACCATGTACAGCACATAAAAAAGTCTATAACTTTATTTTGTTACTGTGTCTGCATGGGGACGATCAGTTATTGGCCAATAATCATCTAGGGACAACCTTCTATATGAGCAGGCACCTCTGAATGAATTAGTAGGAAATATTGATTAAAACTACTTTTCTGATAGGTCATTGTAGTAGTGGCAGAATGAGGCCAGTACTCATGGCATCTACATAGTTAGCAGACATGGATTCTGCAGCAAGAAAAATTAAGAATGCTCAAACTTACAAGGCAGATTTTTAGGATGCTACTTAGGCAAAATATCTTCGCTAAAAGAGCAAATCTTCACCTTTTGAACTCAGGTCCACTAGGGTTTTGTTACTTTGGAACATAGTGAACATTTTCTGAGGCATTGCAAAAAGAGCAAACACTGCTGTGTATATGTATATATATATATATATATATATATATATATATATATATATATATATATATATATATATATATATATAAAACTGCACTCCAATTGTTAAGCTTTCAGAAAATGTTGAAAACAGGCCTGCCATCATAATAAAGTGATCTGACTATAGTCTTTAACATGAATATTCTGCCAGCTCAGCTGGGGCCCTTGGCATGCAGGGAAACAAGAGTATATCTGTAGACTGGGTGTTGCCGTATTGTGCCTGGGAAGTGAACTTGGGCAATGTCTTTAGATGCAGTTGAGTTCTTAAATGGAGGCAAGCACAGCTGCAGCACTTTGATAATAGGGTGTAAGCAGTTGTAAAAGTCAGACATTAGGGTGTACACACCTACAGCACTCTGAGGAGCAGAACAGATAACTTGGCTGTGTTGGACCTAGCCTAGCAACAATATGAACAGTTAGCACAATAGTGGGTGAAAAGTTTATATCTGCAGCTTTTTGTAACTGGGAATTGGCAATATCAACTGTGGGTCTGTGACTCACTCACCACTCTATCTCTCTCCTGGTAGTTCTCCTGTAGCAGTTAGTTTGAGGAGAGAGGGGCCACCTTCTTGTTGTTTACTGTCACTTATGGCAGGCGATATGGCGAATACCTTGGTGGTTCACTCTCGGGGTTCCCCAGTAGGTATGGATCACAGATTGGCATTTTAGGGCAGGCACTGGAGCAGTTAGTTGTACTCAGCTCAGCCCACCCACCTGGGTCAAGGTGCATTAGCATCCTATGAAACTCAGCACAGCACAGCACATAATTTCTTCTCTCAGCCTCTCTCTGGCTGGTACACTCCCCAACTGCCCCTCTCCTTCCCAGGCTTTTCCTTTTGTCAGACCTATGCTGCTCCCAGGTATCATTGGGTATTGTAGTTGATTTCCCAGTTATGGTCATGGCTCAGATCATCCTCAAAACTACTCCCAGAGTGCCATAGCCCAAAGTCAGTCACAAGCTAAAAAAAGCGCACTTGCTACTGCCACCTTATGGAACAAAAAGTTTTGCAGCAAGTGACATTACCTCCTGTTACACAACCATAACTTCTATAAGGTTTAATTAATCCCAAAACTCACAGAAGGCACTTGCTTGCCTGAGCAAGAAATCTGTAACCTGGTTAAAGACATTCCAGGTGCTTACCCTGGAGCCTCTTTGACAGTGTGATGCTTTGTTTGGTATGCCTTAGATCATCAAGCTATCAATATGCTTCCTGCAGGAACATGATTAAGTGCTTTATTTAAAATCAGTGGCATCAGTGCCATTCTTCAGTGCCATTCTTCACTGCAAAAAGAGTAGTAACTTATTGCAACCAGAATGTATCACTTATTGATGGGTACATTAATCTAAATGTGCGTGTAGCACAGGGAGCTCCTCACAAATTTTCTCGCCAGGAGTAGTTATCCTGGTTGATTGATAGAGATCTATTGATTTCTCCCTAAGTTTGGCCTTGTTGCACTTTTCTCTTCTACCAGGCCAGGTACTTGGCCGGTTACTTGGTGGTACTAGATATTAGAAGGGCAACCCAAGGTCAGGTTATGGATATATGGGGTATCTCAGCCAATGGCCAGGGGTTTTCTTGAATCCTTTGGCCTGCTGGGAGCACCTATATATTTGGGTGGAGTCAGGTGATCTGTGTTCTGTGCCACCTGGACGGCTGTCTGGGTGGACGTTTGTTGTATGCCCTGGGCTGCTAGGCTGGAGATTGGGCCTAACCAGGGGGCATCTGGCTGCCAGGCTGTGTGAGGGCCTATCCAGAAGTAAGAGGCAGCGCAGGGTTGGGATTGCGGCTTGTAATTTAACCAAAAGTGACGGTTCTGCCGGCTGGAGAACCAGTCGTGGTCGGAGTTAGAAGGGGGCTGTCACCTCTAAGGGACCAACCACCCTTACCAGGGACCACAGTGGGTAACTGAAGCAAGTACTGGAGCAGTATTCTCACCGAACGGGCACGGTGGAGAATCGGGAAAACTTCAGGCGGTGATCAAGTCAGGGACCCAACCAGCGGAGGTGACGCTTGCAGAGCAGCCTTGTGAGTGAAGCCAGGGACCGAGTCGGTCAGCAGGGGTGACGCTTAAGAAGTATCTGGAGTGCCAAGCTAGGGACCCAGCAGGGAAGCGTGGGTGGCGCTTGAGGGCGATACCACCGCAAAGATTGAAGGAGCTCAAGGGATTCAGAGTCAGTGAATCAGTGGGTCTAGTGAGAGACCGGGAGCCCATTGTTGAAGAACTACAAGAAGCAGTTATAGTAAAGCTGAAGGAACTGTTACGTTTGAGTTAGGAACTGTTAAAGACTGTTGCCATAGGAGACAGCATTCCTGCATGTGCAGATGTAGCACCTTGCTGGGACCTTTCCCTGCACCGATGTCCTCCTATTGAAATCTCAGAGTCTGCCAACTACTTAAGAGTGTCCTGGCCCTAACCCTCTTTCCCCCAAAATTGAAATGGACTGTTACCCTGGGTTCACACTGATGCGATGCAGAAACCAGCGCAATTACAGCGCTGGTTCTCGCATCACTTCTCTCCTGCAGGCAGTTCACCCTGCCTTATGCGAACCGCTGTGAGTGTCATTAACAAAGTTAATGACACCCCCAGTTTTGTTCACAGATCGCAGTGTGAACTGTGAACTCACACAGGAATCGGATTGCATAGGTGAGAACACCCATGCGATGTGATTCTAGTGCGGGGAAAAACAAGTCCCTGCACTATTTTCTGTGCGATTCTAATGTGAGTTCAGCCATACAACTGTATGGCTGAACTCGCATTGCTCAGAGATCTCATGTGATCGGCACCTGCAGTGCGGGACTGAATCACATGCGATCTCTGAGATCGCAGCAGTGTGAACCCGGGCTTAAGAGAAATAAAACCTCTTTTACAACCAAGAAGTGTCTGGCGCCCAATGACTTTCACCATCTTTGCATCCAATATGCCTCACAACCCACTCCATATTGAAGGATGTCAGCTATCTTTGGCCTTGAAGGTCCTCATTAAACTGGAAGAGGCTAAAGACTTTGCTACATGCGTAAATACCATTTTGCGCATAGTCATTTCCCCTTGCACTCTGCTTTGTGGAAGTAGACCTGATCAGACTGCAACATTGTAATACTGTGAGAGAGATAAGGCGAGAGGCTTGGCAAAGTGTTTTCTGAGTGGGCCAGGAGAAAATCTGTCACAGTTGTGTATGAAAACTCTGTGCCTCTTATGCTGCTTGCAAAATTCAGTGAAGTTATGGAAACATGTTTTGAAATAATAATTCTGATTATTTGGGTTTTTTAAACCTCCACATCCTGCACAGCACAGTGACACATACCATATGTAGAGCGGGGACGGATGTCCACCTCCACTATCAGTCTCATATTAGCAAATGACTCATTGATCTGTTTTGTTTTAGAAAATTGGAAGCAGTCCATGGAAAATCAATAAATATCCTAACTTTAAACAGTCCATAATATGATACAAGCTTTTCATCAACATCTTGTATGAATAAAATTACAATAAGCTTCAGACAGCCTCCACAGTTCATTAAATGCATCTTAAATGTTTGGTTAATATTATGCAGAAAAAAACAGTGATTATAGCTAAAGTAAACTTTTTTGTACTATATACTGTATGGATATACAGCTGACTTGTTGCCTGATTCACATTGCCATGCTGCATTCCCTTAGCTTGTGTTATTATCCCCCATGCAGGTCTCATCTAGATCCTTCAATCACAATCCTCATCTGTTTGCCCAGATCTTGGCCTACCTTTTGGGTATTGCTGTTAAGAGGGCTTTCACACCGAGCCGCCACCGGCGTCAGCGGTAAAGCGGTGCTATTTTTAGCGCCGCTTTACTGTTGTTTTAGCGGTGCTATTCGGCCGCTAGTGGGGCTGCTTTAACCCCCGCTAGCAGCCGAAAAGGGGTTAAATCCGCCTGCAAAACGCCGCAGGAGCTGCGTTTTGCTGGTGGTATCGCAGCACTGCCCCTTTGATTTCAATGGGGAGCAGCGGTGGAGGAGCGGTGGAGGAGCGGTGAGTTCACCGCTCAATCACCGCTCCAAAGAAGCTGCTGGCAGGACTTTTTGTGACGCCCTGCCAGCACACTGCTCCAGTGTGAAAGCCCTCGGGCTTTCACACTGGAGTGAATGGAGCCGCTTTTTTCAGGCGCTATGCAGGTGCTATTTTTAGCGCTATAGGGCCTGAAAAACGCTGGCAGTGTGAAAGGGGTCTTAGTCTCTTGAAGTGTGCCTGGACTGCAGAAGTTGTGCCCCCCCCCAAAAAAAGGACTAGTCATCAGTATTTCCCAAAGGCCTCCTACAGCAGGTGTTTTCCCCATTACTGACTTACCATACATGGTTCTGTACTGTATCTCTGTGTGGAGGTGGCCATTCTGGTAGAGGAGCAGGGCTTTGCTTCCTTATGTCAAAGCAGCTGCTTTGGTGACTGATAGCTGATGACAGATAAGGTAATGATTACAGATCAGCTGGAGAGATGAAGATAGCACTGACCTAAAGCATGAATGAAGTAGAAGCAGACAGATCTTTGTACTTCGTGTCCTCATGTACAACTTCCTCTCCAGCAAGGATAACAGTGAGCAGTATAGTAGTGACATGGTGAGACTAGATGTCAGAGGCAGCAGTGCTCCAGGTGTTCACAAACTGCTGATATACAGCTATTAGGCTGTAGACACAGGAGTGCCTAGACAGAGAAAGTGCACTGCTATGATCCAGGAGAAATGTGGCAAAAGGTAGAGAAAAGGTGGCAAAGGGTAGATTTATACTGTAAGTCTAAGGCACAATTACACAATTAACATTTCTATTTTTCCCTATTTGACAACAAATTTTCTGTACTTGATTTCAGGTGCATTTTAACCCCACTCCAGGTTAAAACTTATTCAAGTGCATTTCATTCTTTGTTCCCACACCCTACTGTATATACCACATTGGTGGAGTTACTGCTCTTTAACCACTTCAGCCCCGGAAGGATTTACCCCCTTCCTGACCAGAGCACTTTTTACAATTTGGCACTGCGTCGCTTTAACTGCTAATTGCGCGGTCATGCAATGCTGTACCCAAAAGAAATTTGCGTCCTTCTCTTCCCACAAATAGAGATTTCTTTTGATGGTATTTGATCACCTCTGCAGTTTTTATTTTTTGCGCTATAAACGGAAAAAGACCGAAAAAAAAATGATATTTTCTACTTTTTGTTATAAAAAAATCCAATAAACTCAATTTTAGTCATACATTTAGGCCAAAATGTATTCGGCCACATGTCTTTGGTAAAAAAAAGTCAATAAGCGTATATTTATTGGTTTGCGCAAAAGTTATAGCGTCTACAAACTAGGGTACATTTTCTGGAATTTACACAGCTTTTAGTTTATGATGGCCTATGTAATTTCTTGAGGTGCTAAAATGGCAAGGCAGCACAAAACCCCCCCAAATGACCCCATTTTGGAAAGTAGACACCCCAAGGAAATTGCTGAGAGGCATGTGGAGCCCATTAAATATTACATTTTTTTGTCCCAAGTGATTGAATAATGATAAAAAAAAAAAAATGTCACTAAATGATATATTGCTCACACATGCCATGGTTATATGTGAAATTTCACATATTCCCATGGCATGCTTGAGCAATATATCATTTAGTGACAACTTTGTGCAAAAAAAAAAAAAAAAATTGTCTTTTTCCAGCAACTTGTGTCACAATATAAAATATTCCATGGACTCGACATGCCTCTCTGCAAATAGCTTGGGGTGTACTTTCCAAAATGGGGTCATTTGGGGGGGGTTTCAACTATCCTGGCATTGTATGCACAACATTTAGAAGCTTATGTCACATATCACCCACTCTTCTAACCACTTGAAGACAAAGCCCTTTCTGACACTTTTTGTTTACATGAAAAAATTATTTTTTTTTTTGCATGAAAATTACTTTGAACCCCCAAACATTATATATTTTTTTAAAGCAAATGCCCTACAGATTAAAATGGTGGGTGTTTCATTTTTTTTTCACACAGTATTTGTGCAGCGATTTTTCAAACGCATTTTTTTTGTAAAAACACACTATTTTAAATTTTAATGCACTAAAACACACTATATTGCAAATGTTTGATGAAATAAAAAAGATGATCTTAGGCCGAGTACATGGATACCAAACACGACATTCTTTAAAATTGCGCACAAACGTGCAGTGGCGACAAACTAAATACATTTTTAAAAGCCTTTAAAAGCCTTTACAGGTTACCACTTTAAAATTACAGAGGAGGTCTACTGCTAAAATTACTGCCCTCGATCTGACCTTCGCTGTGATACCTCACATGCATTTTTTTTTTGCTTTTTTTATCTTATTTTTAAACTGTTCCTTTCATTTTTAAAAAACATAATTTTTATTGTTATCTCAGGGAATGTAAATATTCCCTATGATAGCAATAGGTAGTGACAGGTACTCTTTTTTGAAAAAATTGGGGTCTATTAGACCCTAGATTTCTCCTCTGCCCTCAAAGCATCTGACCACACCAAGATCGGTGTGATAAAATGCTTTCCCAATTTCCCAATGGCGCTGTTTACATCCGGCGAAATCTAAGTCATGAAATGCTTGTAGCTTCAGGTTTCTTAGGCCATAGAGATGTTTGGAGCCATTCTGGTCTCTGATCGGCTCTATGGTCAGCTGGCTGAATCACCGCTGCATTCTCAGGTTCCCTGTTGGGACAGGAGAGCCAGAGAAAAACATGGAAGACGGTGGGGGGGGGGGGGGGGGCATTCCCTTCCACTGCTTGTAAAAGCAGTCTAGAGGCTAATTAGCCACTAGGATTGCTTTTACATGAAAGCCGACCACTGGCTGAAAAGAATGATACCAAGATAATACCTAAACCTACAGGCATCATTCTGATATAACCACTCAAAGTCCAGCAACATACCAGTACTTTGCTGGTCCTTGTTGGGCATATATTGTAAACTTTTTTTTCATGCAGCCTGTGGGCTGAAGGAAAAAAAGAGATTGATCGGTGGGTATGCCCACCATTGGAATACCTCCCTTCATCCACCCACTTCTAATGATGGGCATACATGCACCGTTTATATATGCCGAAGCATGGGGGCATCCGCCCCAAAAGGTAGGAGCAAATTGCTCCTCCGCCCCTGCTGCCCCCATGCTTCGGCATATATGCTCTTTTTTTTAACTGTGGTGGTTAAATCACCTCCTACAGCGCTGAAGTCACGGCTTTATGTATCGTGGGAGCAAACGCTGTTGCTGTCAAGATAAATAAACCCCCGCTGCAACTGAATGGCGTACCTGCTAAGCAAATCATGGTTAACAATAAAACAAAGTAACATTACAGTATAACAGTAAGACTTACCATACCTACAAAGCAAATACAAAAAAAAACATAGTAAAAAATAAAACATTTTTTAACGCAACCTATGCCTAAAATATATATATGCCGAAGCATGGGGGCATCCACCCGCAAAGGTAGGAACAAATCGCTCCTCCGCCCCTGCTGCCCTAATGCTTCGGCATATATGCTCTTTTTTTTAACTGTGGTGGTGAAATCACCTCCGACAGTGCTGGAGTCACAGCTTTATGTATCGTGGGAGCAAACGCTGTTGCTGTCAAGATAAATAAATCCGCTCTGCAGCTGAATGGCGTACCTGAAAACAAAAAAATGGTTAACAATAAAACACAGTAAACAGTAAAGAATAAAAAAAATTGCATACCTATAAAGCAAACATGATAAAACATAATAACAATAAAACATTGCAGAATAGAATACAGTAAAAAAGAGCAGAACAATAGAGAGAGAATAGAGAGAGAACAATAAAACGTTGTTTTTTTTATTTTATATATTTTTATATATTTTTTTGTGTTTTTTTTTTTTTTTTTTACACTTTTTTTTGTAACTGTAACTTTTGTAACTGTAACCAGTTCCAGGTTCGGGTCTCTCAAAATGCAATGGCATCTTGGGAGACCCTGTGAAAGTGTGTCTAGTTTGTGCAGTGCTGTACCCTACGCTAATACTGAACTAGTGTATGGTAGCGTTCAAAACATTCACCAATGCAAAGACCAGGATTGTCAGGACAGGAGGGACAATAATAGCGGGTGTCACACCTATATCCGCGCTTGCTGCAGACATGACATCTTTTTTGGGAGGCTTGTTGGGTAGGGGTACTCGGGAGGACATAAAGAAAATGCCTCTCATGCAGCCGGCTTACTGCATTTGGTTGGGGAAGGTGAGGTGGAGCACCGTCTGGAAACAGAAGGGCTCTGATGATCTCTTCCTGGAATTTAAGGAAGGATCCAGTCCGTCCTGAAGCTCTGTATAGCACATAAGCGTTCAGCAAAGCCAATTGAAATAAATAAACAGACACTTTCTTGTACCAGCGTCTGGCCTTACGGGCAACTAGGTACGGCGCCAACAACTGGTCGTTGAGGTCCACCCCTCCCATATTTTGGTTATATTCGTGGACACAGAGGGGTTTCTCCACCACACCAGTCGCCGTAGTAATTTGGATCGTCGTGCCTGCATGAAGGGAGGTAAGAACGAAAACATTATCCCTCCACTTCATAGCGAGCAAATTATTACACCGCAAGCAGGCTCTCTCCCCCAGCCTAAGACAGGAATCTACAAGCCGCTGGGGAAAGCCCCGGCGGTTAGGTCACACGGTGCCACATGCTCCAATCTGCTGATCAAACAAGTGACTAAAAAGTGGCACGCTCGTCTAATAATTGTCCACGTACAAGTGGTACCCCTTTCCGAATAAGGGTGACACCAAGTCCCACACAATCTTGCCAGCGCTTCCTATGTAGTCAGGGCAGTTTTTCGGCTCTACGTGACTATCTTTGCCCTCGTAAACCATAAAACTACATGTATAGCCTGTGGCCCTGTCACAGAGCTTATACATCTTGACCCCGTATCTGGCACGCTTGCTAGGAAGGTACTGTTTGAATGACAAGCGGCCAGAAAACTTAATCAGGGACTCATCAACGCAGACAACTTGATGGGGAGTAAACAAGTCTGCAAAACGTTGGTTGAAGTGGTTTACGAGGGGGCGTATTTTGTAGAGCCGATCGTATCCAGGGTCTCCACGAGGACGACAGAGTTCATTGTCATTGAAGTGCATGAACCGCAAGATCTGCTCGTATCGTGCCCTGGTCATGGAGGCAGAGAACAAGGGCATATGGTGAATTGGGTCAGTGGACCAATATGACCGCAACTCACTCTTTTTAGTTATGCCCATTGGTCTCCAATCTCTGGCAAGGGAGGACTGGGGAATAGTGGCGATGTGTTGACCAGCGTACAAATTGCTTTGGTCCACAATAGATCTAGATCTTCGGTGAAAAACAGCGCATAAAAATCAAGTGATGTAAAATCAACTGTTTCCACCTGAATGCCGGCTTGGCCAGTGAATGGGGGAAGTACGGGTGCTGCAGAAGTGGTGGATTCCCAATTAGGTTTGGCGAATGCAGCAGGAAGGGCACTATGGGCACGACGGGCCTGTGTTCGTCTTCTTGGTGGCAGCCGGACACTACTTGTGCTTGCCACCTTACCAGCTTGAACTGCACTTATGGGACTCGCCACGTCACCATGTGATACTGCAGTGCTGGATGTATGACCAGGGTGTACTAGGCCGCTGGTGCTTGCCAGTACACCAGAAGGAATAGCGGCGCTAGTACTGATCTGCTCCATTTGAGGGACCTGCGGTTCTTGCACATCAACGACAGAAGAAGAAGTTCGGGGTCTGGTACGCCTGACCTTGGCAGGGACCATACCTCTGTTGTCAGAGCTATCTGTCATGGAGCTGCTGTAGTCTACAGGATCATATTCTGAGCCTGAATCTGACAGATGAGTGACTTCCTCTTCACTATCTGTCATGCTCAGAAACGTGTAGGCCTCTTCAATAGTGTACCTTCGATTTGCCATTTTGGGCTCTAAATTTAGTGGTACACTAGTGAGACTCACAGGTAAATAAGCTCCTGACTGTTAGCGACTGTATCAAAACTCTACCAAAAAAACTGTTAGCGATGGCAGGGATCAGGCCTGACTCTGAACGCTGCAGTTATGTGTGTTTAGTGTTTTGTAAGTGACAGACGCTAGTATAGATCTGATCAGATCAGATATTGATCTGTTCAGATACTATACCACTAAGGGAGTTGTATGCTGCGTGCATGGGTGTTAGCGGTACTGGTGCTAACCTGACGCTGCCTGGTGCGACGCAGGCCCTATCTGACCCTAAAACCTAACTTATATCACCACTGGGCGATCAGGGGGTTAAACCTTTATTAGGTAATAAATGGCGGGTGCCCTGAAACTATAAAAAACAAACTAACTAACCAGCGTCACCCGTAACAGTTATACGGTGATCACTGGTGAAAGTGTTAACTAGGGGGCAATCAGGGTGTTAAAACCTTTATTAGATAGTATATGGGGTCCCTGACGCTATAAAACGCTGACGGCGAACCTAAATACTTACCTCCCTAACTAGCGTCACCTGTGACACTAATACAGCGATCAGAAAAATGATCGCTTAGTGACACTGGTGACGGTGGGTGATCACGGGGTTAAACCTTTATTGGGGGGGGTTAGGGGGGTATTCTAGACCTAAAGGGGGCTAACACTAACTGCCCTACCACTTATAACTGTCACAAACGGACACCAATGCAATAATCAGTAAAAAAAAAAATGCTATTGGTGTCACTGTGACAGGGGGTACAGGGGGTAATCGGGGGGTGATGGGGGGGGGTGAAAAGTGTGCCTAGAGTGTTCTACTGTAAGTGTAGTGTTGGTGCACTTACTTGGATGTCTTTTCTCCTCAGCGCCAGAACGAAAAAGACCGACTCGAGGAGAGATGACATCACTTCCTCTGCCGCTGTTTACATTACAGAGGCAGAGGAAGATTGTCATTCGTTGGGAGCGATTGCGAGGGGGTGGCCACGAATGAGTGGCCTCCCCCTCAGCATTGATTGCTCCCCTAACGATGCTGACCGCCTCGGGCAACGTCCGCGGGAGGCAGATCACGTACCAGGTACGTGATTTTGCCTGCCTGTGCCATTCTGCCGCAGTATATCTGCGTTAGGCAGTCGGCAAGTGGTTAAAGCGGATATTCATCAAGGCAAGCCATACATGGTGCAACTTTCTTTCCTGCAACCATGGGTTGCAGAAAAGAAATTCTCATGATTCCCCCATCAACACAGACAGTGCTGACAGGGGAATCAGCAATTGTCAGACAGTGATTATCGCTTGTGGCTATAGCAGCCGCTAACGATAATCGCAAGAGAATTAGGTAGGCTGGTTGTACCCAAGTTGATCAATCGATCAACTTGGTACATTCAGCCTGCCCGTTAACAGTTCGAATTGTGTATGGCCGGTATAAGTACATGACATGCATCCACTGCAGAAGCTTTGATGACATCTTGATGGTAGTGAGGGTTATGTGAGGCCTCTCTAAATACAGCATAATATACAGTGTCCCCTAGTTTACAAAAAATAGGTAGCAATTCAGAGTTACAAGGCTTAAAAGCCATTACTGGTTTCAAAGACCACCACCATTCAGATATACTTCACTACTGAAAAGGCACTCAGAGCTGTATAACTTTTATTTCTCAGTACATAATTTAAATCTTCTGTGTGTGCAACACCACACTTTGGGGTTGATTTACTAAAGGCAAATCCACTTTGCACTACAAGTGCACTTGGAAGTGCAGTCGCTTTAGCTTTGAGGGGAAGATCTAAAATGAAAGGAAGCTCTGCTGATTTTATCATCCAATCATGTACAAGCAAAAATACTGTTTTA
Source organism: Aquarana catesbeiana (assembly GCF_042186555.1). NCBI lineage: Eukaryota > Metazoa > Chordata > Amphibia > Anura > Ranidae > Aquarana > Aquarana catesbeiana. Next base: position 620,695,999 of record NC_133326.1, on the reverse strand, counting down.
TATTTTCCTTGCATGTCCCCCCTCAGATCTACAGCGACTGCACTTCCAAAATGGAAGTAGTGCAAAGTGGATTTGCCTTTAGTAAATCAACCCCAAAGGGAATCCAAACCACAGCAGCTCCAAAAAATCAGCAGAGGTGGTGAGCCTAGTCACTGTCAGCAAATGATTTTTTTACCCAACATAAAGGACGAATAAAAATGAATATATACAGTACTGTGCAAAAGTTGTAGGCAGGTGTGAAAGAATGCTTTCAGAAATAGAAGTGCTAACAGTTTAATTTTATCTGTTAACAAAATGGAAAGTAAATGAACAGAAGAAAAATTCAAATCAAATCAATATTTGCTGTGACCACCCTTTGCCTTTTTCTGCAAATGCAAATGCAGATTTGGTCAGGATCAGTGGTGTCCTCAATGCTTAGAAATATAGGCAGATACTTATTCATCATGCCATACAAACAGGGATGAGTGTTATTGGCCGCAAAGTTATTCTGCAGCAGGACAATGACCCCAAACATACAGCCAATGTCATTAAAAAGTATCTTCCACAAGAATAACAAGGAGTTCTAAGATGTAATGGTTTGGCTCCAACAGAGTCCTGATCTCAACTCAATCGAGTCTGCCTGGGATTACATGAAGAGACAGAAGGATTTGAGGCAGCCTACATCCAAAGAAGATCTGTGGTTATTTCTCCAAGATGTATGGAACAACCTACCTGCCGAGTTCCTTCAAAAACTGTGCACAAGTGTAACTAAAGGAATTAATGCTGGTTTGAAGCCAAAGGGTAGTCACACCAAATAATGATTTTGTTTAGATTTTTCTTCTGTTCAAACTTTCCGTTCAACTTTGCATTTTGTAAATTCATATAAACAATTAACAAACAAAAAATAGGACAAAATAACAGAAAAGGTCAATGTGTATAACTATTCACCCCCCTGAAGTCAATAGTTTGTAGAGCCAACTTTTGCGGTTATCACAGCTCCAAGTCACTTTGGATAAGTCTCTATGAGCTTGCCACATTGCTTGCCACATCTTACCACTGGGATTTTTGCCCATTCCTCTTTGCAAAACTGCTCCAGCTCCTTCAAGTTGGATGGTCTGCTCTTGTGAACAGCAATCTTTAAGTCTGACCACAGATTTTCTATTGGATTGAGGTCTGGGCTTTGACAAGGCCATTCCAACACATTTACATGTTTTCCCTTAAACCACTCAAGTTTTGCTTTAGCAGTGTGTTTGGGGTCATTGTCCTGCTGGAAGGTGAACTTCCATCTTAGCCAGGGCCAGATTAAGAGCAACATGGGCCTGGTGCTAAGGATTTTGGTGGACCTTTTTATGGAAATAAATCAAATGAAAACGCAAACAATTTTTTGTTAAATTTAAATTAAAGAGAGAGAGGGGTGTGAGAGAGAGAGAGGGGGGAGGGGGGTGTGATAGCGAGATGGGGGGTTGAAAGAGAGGGGATGAGAGGGAGGGGGAAGAGAGAGAAAGGGGGTGAATGAGAGAGAGGGGGTGAGAGAGAGAGAGGGTGAGAGAGAGGGGATGAGAGAGAGGGGGTGAGAGAGAGGGGGTGAGAAAGGGGAATAGAGAGAGGGTGAAAGAGAGAAAGGGTGGTAGGGGGTGAGAGAGAGAACAGGGTGAAAGAGAGGGGATGAGAGAGAGGAGGTTGAAAGAGAGAGGGGGATGAGAGAGAGGGGACGAGAGAGAGGGGGTGAGAGAGAGTGGGTGAGAAAGGGGAATAGAGAGAGGGTGAAAGAGAGAGAGAGGGTGGTAGGGGATGAGAGAGAGGGGGGTGAAAGAGAGAGGGGGGTGAAAGAGAGAGGGGGGTGGGAGTGCGGGGGTGAGTCTGTGGGAGGCACAGCATAGTACATAATACGGGGGGGGGGATAGCACAGTACATTACATGGTTGGCACAACACATTACATGGTGGATACATGGATACAGCACATTTAATGGTGGGCAAAGCACAGTACATTACATGGTGGGCACAGCACATTACACGGTTGGTACTGCACAACACAGCACATTGCATGGTGGGCACAACACAGCACATGCACACGGAGGGCACAGGACCTTATATGATGGGCACAGCACATGACATGGCGGGCACAGCTGAGCATATTACATGGTGGGCACTGCACATTACAAGTGGGCACTGCACAGCACATTATATGGTGGGCACAGCATATTATATGGTGGGTACTGCACATGGCATGGTGGGCACTGCACAGCACATGATAAGGGCGGCACTGCACAACACAGCACAGCGCATTACATTGTGAGCACAGCACATTAAATGGTGGACACCGCACATGACATGGTGAGCCCTGCACACCACATTCCATTGGGCACATTGGTGGGCACTGCACGACACAGCACATTACATTGTGAGCACAGCCCATTAAATGGTGGACACTGCAAATGACATGGTGAGCCCTGCACAGCACATTCTATTGTAGGTACTGCACGGCACATGTCATGGTTGACAATGTACAGCACATTACATGGTGAGTACAGCACATTAGATGGTAGGCACTGCATGGTGCAGCACATGACATGGTGGGCACAACACAGCACATGACATGGTGGGCACTGCACAACAATTTACATGATGGGCACAGCACATGACATGGTGGGTACAGCGCATTACATGGTGGGCACTGCATGGCAAAGCACATGATGTGGTGGGTACAGCACATTACATGGTGGGCACTGAATGGCACAGCATATTACATGGTGGGCACAACACATTACATGGTGGGCACTGCATGGCATAGCACATTTCAAGGTGGGCAATGCAACTCCACATTACATGGTGGGCACTGCTGAACAGCACAGCACATTACACAGTGGGCACAACACAATACATGCTGGGCACAACACATGGCAGGGTGGGCACAACACATGACATGGTGGGAACTGCACATGACATGGTGGGCACTGCATGGCACAGCGCATTACATGGTGGGCACTGCACATTACATGGTGGGATCACTGCATGGCACAGCGCATTACATGGTGGGCACTGCACATTACATGGTGGGATCACTGCATGGCACAGCGCATTACATGGTGGGCACTGCACATTACATGGTGGGATCACTGCATGGCACAGCACATGACATGGTGGACACTGCAAATTACATAGCGGGCATTGCAAGGGACAGCACATGACATGGTGGGCACTGCACATTACATGGCGGGCACTGAATGGCACAGCCCATGACATGGTGGGCACTGCACATTGCATGGTGGGCACTGCAAGGCACAGCACAACATAGGGGGCACTGCACATCACATGAAGGGCAATGCAATGCACAGCACATGACATGGTGGGCACTGCACATTACATAGTGGGCACTGCAATGCACAGCACATGACATGGTGGGCACAAGAGAGCACATTACCTGGGGGGAAGCAGCAGTCTGTCCCCTAGCACAATAATTACACAACATCTCCCTAACAAATGTACTAACCTTATCATAACAGCATGGGAGATGTCCTTCCTCCCAGGCTCCTGCTGGTTAGGAGAACATCAGCGCCCCTCCCCCAGACACTGAGGAGGATACATACATGAATAGAGCAATGTGTGAGTAATAATACCCACAACATAACAACAACCCAGCATTTAAACATATATATAGAGAGCATCGATGCTCTCTATATATGTTTAAATGCTGGGTTGTTGTTATGTTGTGGGTATTACTATTATTACTCACACATTGCTCTATTCATGTATGTACAATTACTCATTTTTCTACATTTACCTACTGATGCAGCAATTTACCATGTACTGTATGGTTGTTTTATGGATATGTATTGTGTGTAATGATTGATGTTTTGTTTTTATGTTTGCTGATAGCTTGGCCACTATGCCGGGTAATGCACACTTATTGCTATTCCCATTTGGTTATACAGCATTTTGTAATTAATAAAATGATTTTATTGCATTCTCATGTATGTGTGCCTAATCTCTCCCACCTCACTCAAAGTCCCAGGGCGACTTCCCCCACATTTTTTGATCTTAGCCTTAAATCACACACAAAGTGGTACAGGTTCTGCTCAAGAATATCCCTGTATTTAGCACCATTCATCTTTCCCTCAACCCTGACCAGTTTCCCAGTCCTGACTGCTGAAAAACATCCCCACAGCATGATGCTGCCACCACCATGTTTCACTGTGGGAATGGTGTTCTTTGGGTGATGTGATGTGTTGGGTTTGCGCCAGACATAGCGTTTTCTTTGATGGCCAAAAAGTTAAATTTTAGTCTCTTCAGACCAGAGCAACTTTCTCCATACATTTTGGGAGTCTCCATGCCTTTTTTTGCAAACTCAAAACATCCAATTTTATTTTTTGCTGAAAGCAATGGCTTTCTTCTGGCCACTCTGCCATAAAGCTCAACTCTATGGAGCGTACGGCTTATTGTCGTCCTATGTACAAATACTCCAGTCTCTGCTGTGGAACTCTGCAGCTCCTCCAGGGTTACCTTAGATCTCTGTGCTGCCTCTCTGATTAATGCCCTCCTTGCCCGGTCCGTGAGTTTTGGAGTGCAGCCATCTCTTGGCAGTTTTGCTGTTGTGCCATATTCTTTCTAATTGGTTATGATAGATTTGATGGTGCTCCTAGGGATCATCAAAGATTTGGATATTTTTTATAACCTAACCCTGACTTGTACTTCTCAACAACATTGTCCCTTACTTGCTTGGAGAGTTCCTTGGTCTTCATGGCAGTGTTTGGTTAGTGGTCTTACTTAGGTGTTGCAGCCTCTGGGGCCTTTCAAAAAGGTGTGTATATGTAATGAGAGATCATGTGACACTTATATTGCACACAGGTGGACATCATTTCACTAATTATGTGACTTCTGAAGGTAATTGGTTGCACGAGAGCTTTTTATGGGTTTCAGAACAAAGGGGGTGAATACATACGCACATGCCAATGATCAATTTTTTATTTCTGAAAAATAGTTTTATGTATAGATTTTTCTAATTTTACTTCACCAACTTAGACTATTGTGTTCTGATCCATCACATATAATTCAGATAAAAAAACCCATTGAACTAAAGGCTGCAATGTAACAAAATAGGTAAAAAGCCAGGGGGGGGGGGGGGGGGGAATACTTTTGCAAGGCACTGTATATATCTATCACTATCCCCCTACACAGAGAGTTATTGTTTTTACTAGTTTACGTATATAAACATTATATTTTTGCCTTTTTTATCAGATATTATCTTATGGGCTTTTGGCTGCAACTTGCTGTGAATGTGTATGCTGCTTTAATCATCCAACCACAGATTGGATAAGTGGTCTACTCCACCTCTGAAACTGGAATGACAGTCTGGTTTATGAGTCATCTCCTTCTCCATATGTCATCTGATATCTGCCTCATTGTTTGTTGTGCAACCAAACCACTTCCCTCTCATCAATATTGTTGTGTATTTTCTATTTTGACCACCTCTTAGTCTTTTGACAAATTCCAATTTTATTAATAAAACATTTGCATGTTCTACTCAGTTTTCCGGAAGGTCTTTTGCATTTAGTTTTAACCCCACAATGTACACACTTCATTTATAAAGTATGGAAGAGCCCTGGGGCCATCATAAAAAAAATACAGAATTATGAGTTTGAAAAAAAAAAACATGTTTTTTTTTTTTGTTTTTTTACAGAATTCTGAGTTTGAAAGTCAGAATTCTGAGTTTGAAAGTCAGAATTCTGACTTTCAAACTCAGAATTCTGAGATTGAAAGTCAGAAAGGTGAGTAAAAAAAATTCTACAGAATTCTAAGATTAAAAGTCAGAATTCTGAGATTTAAAGTCAGAATTCTGAGATTAAAGGTCAGAATTCTGAGTTTCAAAGTCAGAATTCTGAGATTCAAAGTCAGAATTCTGAGTTTCAAAGTCAGAACTCTGAGATTCAAAGTCAGAATTCTGAGATTAAAAGTCAGAATTCTGAGTTTCAAAGTCAGAATTCTGAGATTCAAAGTCAGAATTCTGAGTTTCAAAGTCAGAATTCTGAGATGTCAGAATTCTGAGATTCAAAGTCAGAATTCTGAGATTAAAAGTCAGAATTCTGAGTTTCAAAGTCAGAATTCTGAGTTTCAAAGTCAGAATTCTGAGATTCAAAGCCAGAATTCTGAGATTAAAAGTCAGAGTTCTAAGTTTCAAAGTCAGAATTCTGAGATTCAAAGTCAGAATTCTGAGTTTATAAATATAGTAGTCTCTATTAGGAAGATTTTAGGACCAAAGAGCAATAATGTAGTAACACCCACAGACCATCATTCTGCAGACATACGTCTTCTGCTCTGTATATGGATATGTAAATGCAGGCCTGTACTGGCCATAGGGACTACCGGGAGATTCCCGGTGGGCTGATGGCTCAGTGGGCCAGTCAGGTGCAGTCCTGGAGCCGCTCCTCTCTGACAGTGAGTGATCGCAATTTCACTCCTGTCAGGAGGAGAAGCTTCCTTCCATTAGGCGTTATGCTCCCTCCAGCCTGCAGGGGGAGATAGACCAACGGCAGACTTTCCTTCCTCTCTCCCCTATCACTTGTTATCAAATGACTGGAGAGAGGAACGAGAAGCTGCCTTCAAAATGGTGAGTAGATGTGGGAGGGGGAGAAGAGGGAGGACACTGATGTGAAGGGCTGCTGATGGGGGCTCTCTGATGGGGACTGTGATGTGAAGTGAGCTGCTGGTGGGGACTCTGATGTGAAGTGAGCTGCTGGTGGGGACTCTGATGTGAAGTGGGCTGCTGGTGGGGACTCTGATGTGAAGTGGGCTGCTGGTGGGGACTGCTATGTGAAGTGGGCTGCTGGTGGGGACTCTGATGTGAAGGGAGCTGCTGGTGGGGACTCTGATGTGAAGGGAGCTGCTGGTGGGGACTCTGATGTGAAGGGCGCTGCTGACTGGGACACTCTGATGTAAGGGGGGCGCTGTTTGGGACACTCTGATGTAAGGGGGGCGCTGTTGGGGACACTCTGATGTAAGGAGGGTGCTGTTGGGGACACTCTGATGTAAGGGGGACGCTGTTGGGGACACTCTGATGTAAGGGGGGCCCTGTTGGGGACACTCTGATGTAAGGGGGATGCTGTTGGGGACACTCTGATGTAAGGGGGACGCTGTTGGGGACACTCTGATGTAAGAGGGGCGCTGTTGGGGACACTCTGATGTAAGAGGGGCGCTGTTGGGGACACTCTGATGTAAGAGGGGCGCTGTTGGGGACACTCTGATGTAAGGGGGGCGCTGTTTGGGACACTCTGATGTAAGGGGGGCTCTGTTGGGGACACTCTGATGTAAGGAGGGCGCTGTTGGGGACACTCTGATGTAAGGGGGGCGCTGTTGGGGACACTCTGATGTAAGGGGGGCGCTGTTGGGGACACTCTGATGTAAGGGGGGCGCTGTTGGGGACACTCTGATGTAAGGGGGGTGCTGTTGGGGACACTCTGATGTAAGGAGGGCGCTGTTGGGGACACTCTGATGTAAAGCGGACGCTGTTGGGGACACTCTGATGTAAGGGGGGCGCTGTTGGGGACACTCTGATGTAAGGGGGGCGCTGTTGGGGACACTCTGATGTAAGGGGGGCACTGTTGGGGACACTCTGATGTAAGGGGGGGCGCTGTTGGGGACACTCTGATGTAAGGGGGGCGCTGTTGGGGACACTCTGATGTAAGGGGGGCGCTGTTGGGGACACTCTGATGTAAGGGGGGCGCTGTTGGGGACACTCAAAATAAAGTGGGCCACTCATGAGGAAGTCCAGGGCCAAATTTTTGTCCCAGTCCAGCCCTGTGTAAATGTAACTTGTTAACAGCACACAGTATAGGGAAGCAGGCAGTGCTGGGTTCTCTGGTTCCTCTGCTGTCTTATCCTTCTTCTCTGTCATCTGCTCCAACATAAAGAGCCATGCTGAAAACATGTGTATTGTGTGTGAGTGGGGGGGCACAGCTTCCATAGATAACAGAACACAATGGCCAGCACAGCTCTGCATCCCAACTTGTAGGAAACATTGCACTGTTGCCCCTACATGAGGGAATTGTGAATGGCTAGAAGGCAGCAGGACAATGTGTGTCTATGGTCATAACGGATTGATCATAACAAATACTTGTCTGGACTAATAGAGGTGTTTCACAAACAAATAACCTCATATTAAACATAAAAGCAAACCCTACCAGCTAATGAGAGATAGCATAGTGGTTAGAGTAGTCAGCTTATATTGGTGAAGTTGCGGGTTCTGATCCAGATGAGGCAATTTTTTTATATATATTTTAAAATATGTGATAGTGAGGGCTTAAATTGTATTTTATCAATATATCCAAATTGATTTCAAGGTATGTTAACAAAGACACACTGATATATTGAGCACACAAAGTTGTAGTATATGCTGGCTACTATAAATTAGAGAGTAGATATTTCAAAGAAAAAAACTGTGTATATATATATTATATTAGGCTGATCAGATGGGATCATTAGGGTGTCATCTTCAGTTTCCCCGGGGGGCAGTTCACAATTTCAGGAGACTGGTCATAATGGATCGATCATAGCAATTGTTTGTCTGAACTAATAATTATTTCACAGAGAATTAACATCATATTAAACATAAAAAGCAATTATTAAGACCCCTTAAGTGATAGTTGTGGGTTCTAATCCAGTTCAGAGCAGATTTTTTAATTATATATATATTTTCAATATATTGATTTTATATTAAACATATTTTAAACTATGAGATAGTAAGGACTTAAACTGTATTTTATTGATATATCCAAATTGATTTCAAGGTATATTAACAAAGACATATTGATAAAATTGTTGTATAAGCTGACTACTATAAATTAGAGAGTAGGGATTTTTTACAAATCTGTGTATAAATTGGGATGATTTTGGTGACATGGGGCCAGTTCTCAATTTCAATTCCCATCCAATGACACCACCGATGCAGGGTCATTTTCCCCATCCAATGACACCACCGATGCAGGGTCATTTTTCCCATCCAATGACACCACCGATGCAGGGTAATTTTTCTTCTTCACTATTGTTAGCCCCTTATATGTGCACCAGTTTTAAACTCTTACATACTGCAAATATATGTATATATAAATATATATATATATATATATATATATATATATATATATATATATACAGGTACAGTATTTTGCTCTGCATGCCACTATTTTCCCAGAATCCCACCTGAGAGGGGGGAACCGCCACAGTTTGTAAACTTTACCCTGGGTACTGGCAGAGGGCGGGGCGCTTAGTGATTGGGGGAGCTGGAGGGTTATAAAAGGAGGGTGGAGTAACAGTCTGGGACACATAGGAAGTCCTGTGCTGCACCTGCTTTTGTACAATCGATCCCCATAGCGATGCCACTGCTACCCCTGGCCTGGAGGAGGGGGCGGCTCGGGCTGTTGTGGTTGACAGCCGGGAGATCGTGCCGCACTCATGGGTGTCTGTGAGCCCTGCCATCAATTACGGGAGACTCGGGATGTCTGCATTGCCATCATATTCTGCTGATTGAACAGAATTGCTATTACACACGGCTCACTGCCCAGACACTGCATTGTGTTTAATCACTGCCCTGACACAGCCAGTACATACAGCTCATGGCCTGCACTGCACTGCCATTATATACACTGGTTACTGTGCCTGCTCCCCCCTCTCAGGTGTGATTCTGGGAAAATAGTGGCATGCAGAGCAAAATACTGTACCTGTATATATATATATATATATATATATATATATATATATATATTTGCAGTATGTAAGAGTTTAAAACTGGTGCACACATAAGGGGCTAACAATAGTGAAGAAGAAAAATGACCCTGCATCGGTGGTGTCATTGGATGGAAACAAAATGACCCTGCATCGGTGGTGTCATTGGATGGAAAAAAATGACCCTGCATCGGTGGTGTCATTGGATGGAAAAAATGACCCTGCATCGGTGGTGTCATTGGATGGAAAAAAATGACCCTGCATCGGTGGTGTCATTGGATGGAAAAAACGACCCTGCTTCGGTGGTGTCATTGGATGGAAAAAATGACCCTGCGTCGGTGGTGTCATTGGATGGAAAAAAATGACCCTGCATCGGTGGTTGAGTTGTGAGACATGATGGTTATCATGTAGCTACCAGAGACAATCTCCTGAAATTGAGAACTGGCCCCATGTCACCAAAATCATCCCAATATATACACATGTAGCGCTGACAACTGTTGTTCTTAGCCATATGTGTGTTATGCAGTACATAAGTTGTTATAGTGCCATCTTGTGGATAATTGAAAAGGTACAATACTTTTACGTTTCATGATTAAGTGAAGTGACATGGAAGTGATTGATTGTTTACTTCGGAACTTTAGCTCTGACCCACCCACAATGCTCCTGGACAAGAGGAGAACTGAACTGCATTGTGGGAGGATATAAAAGGGTAAGGAGCGGCCATCTTAGGGCTCTTGATCCTGGGACGCATGGCCTGCCAGCAGAACTCTGTGGGTGTGTGTGTTTCCCACAGGGTTGCGGCCTACTTTGAGAAGGAGTGGAGCAGCTGCAAGGATCCTGCCGTCGTATCACAGTGTGCTGGAGGAGCAGAAGTGATCATTCCGGAGACCCGTGGGGAGGTAACCGAGGACTCCTGGTCGTTAGTGAACGGAACAGTGTGACGGCGTGGTGGTGCCTCCATACGGACTGAGAACTGCTGAAACGGAGACATCCATCTGCCCGGATCCCATGTGGTGAGAGGGTTAACACCCGGAAGTTTGTTTAATACTACACACACACTTACAACTGTTACAGAGTGTTGCTGGGACTGATAGTCCCACAGAACAAGTTAAGTTGGAAAACAGTACATCTGCATAGACTTCAGTATTCAAGAGCGGACGCTAGATGTTTGTCTTCTTCATATGAGAACACTTAGTCAGGCTGCCGGATTATAACTGCCTTAGTGTATTACCCTACACTGCGCAACACCCAAGAGGAACCCCTTGTGGATTACAATTACAAGTTCCTAGCTAGCAAAGACTGAAGACGTCAAGACTACCTTTTTTTTATTGCAGGGCTCTGCATTTATTTACTAAGTATAGTGACTTTACAGTTTAGAGTAGGGGGAGCTCCCTGGTATAGATATATACAATTAGGTATATTTGTGTATGTTACCAATTGTTATAACTATTTACTATATTATTGCACTACGTTGGTGTGATAGTGTAGTCATTGTAATAACCCTTTATATAAATATACTACTTACTCAAAGAAAGAAGTTATTTCTGGTTATTATTGAAGTTTGTGTGCAGTGTTGTTATTTCTCCTGCAGGTGGAGCTACAGACACTCAGGTAGAGGTAACTATAAATATAAGTGTATATTGTGGGTTAAAGTCAATACTCATATCATCACAACACTGCACTACAGCTGTGCCAAGGGGATTGAACAATTTAAGAGGGGTAAAGAGATAAGAGGACAGGTCCGCTTAAACCAGCAGCTCCACTGAGAGTTATTGCTACACACAGATTTGTAAAAAAAAATCCCTACTCTCTAATTTATAGTAGTCAGCTTATACAACAATTTTATCAATATGTCTTTGTTAATATGCCTTGAAATCAATTTGGATATATCAATAAAATACTATTTAAGCCCTCGCTAATTCATAGTTTAAAATGTTTATTATAAAATCAATATATTGAAAATATATACATAATTAAAAAATGTGCCCTAAACTGGACCAGAACCCACAACTTTCAGCACTATAAGCCTGTTGCTCTAACCACTATACTATCACTTAATGCAGTGGTTCTCAACCTGGTGGTCATGACCTCCTAGGGGGTCAAATGACAATTTGCCAGGGGTCACCAAATCCTGGGCTGTTCCTGAAGCTCGCATCACTCTCCCAGCCTTTTCGCGGCCACCCACTCAGCCTCTTTCCAGTTGCTCATTCAGTTCACGGCATGGCTGGGGGCAGAGACTAGAGGTCAGCTGACTGGTGAGGAATGTGAAGTGGGAGGCTGGAGGAGACCCTATCTCCTGATTTCGGCACAGGTGTCACTGCTGCGAGCTGGAGACACAGTGAAGCCGGAGACACAGTGAGTAACACTACCTGTGATTATAGTTGCCATTAAAAATCCCCACTACAGTTCTCAGATCAGCAGATGACCTTGATCAAGAGCACCTAAGTTGCCTGATCAGAACTCCCCCCAGCACTGCCACTCATCCCATTCCCCCCACCCCCCAAGGCATAAAAGAAGGAATAAAAATAGAAAATACATGGAAGGGGGAGGAAAAGAGGGGGAAGATCACAGAGAGGGAGGGGGAAAAAAAAACAAGAAATTAGGATAGAGAGAGATAAAAGGGAACGAAAGGAGAACAAAGAGAAAGGGTGGTACATCCTAAAATGTACCATAAGGGGTTTTAATACTGTACAGGTGGAAGGGACTCAGGGAGCGCTAAATGTCTGTGGGTTAGGGGTGCAAATTAATTGTCTTGCCTTGGGTGCTGACAACCCACACTATGAAAATAATTTTACTGTTAGGGGTCCCTACAACTTGGGAAATTTTATCAAGGGGTCACAGTACTAGAAGGTTGAGGACCACTGACTTAAGGGGTCTTAATAATTGCTTTTTATGTTTAATAAGAGGTTAATTCTCTGTCAAACAACTGTATTAGTCCAGACAAGTGATTTATGATTGATTCATTATGACCAGTCTCCTGAAATTGTGAACTGCCCCCCGGGGAAACTGAAGATGACACCCTAATGATCCCATCTGATCACCCTAATATATATACACCGTTTTTTCTTTGAAATATCTACTCTCTAATTTATAGTAGCCAGCATATACTACAACTTTGTGTGCGCAATATATCAGTGTGTCTTTGTTAATATACCTTGAAATCAATTTGGATATATTGATAAAATTCAATTTAAGCCCTCACTATCACATATTTTAAAATATATATAAAAAATCCCTTCACCTGGGTTAGAACCCACAACTTTACCAACATAAGTCTGCTGCTCTAGCCACTATGCTATCTCTCAGTAGTGTTTTTGGTTTGCTTTTATGTTTAATATGAGGTTAATTGTATGTGAAACACCTCTATTAGTCCAGACAAGTAATTGCTATGATCAATCCGTTATGATCATAGACACACATTGTCCGGCTGCCTTCTAGCCATTCACAACTCCCTCATGTAGGGGCAAAAGTGCAATGTTTCCTACAAGTTGGGGTGCAGAGCTGTGCTGGCCATTGTGTTCTGTTACCTATGGAAGCTGTCCTGTCCCCCCCCCCCACTCACACACAATACACATGTTTTCAGCGCGGATCTTAATGTTGGAGCAGATGACAGAGAAGGATAAGACAGCAGAGGAATCAGAGAACCCATCACTGCCTGCTTCCCTATACTGTGTGCTGTAACTAAGATCAATTTACATATCCATATACAGAGCAGAAGACATGTATGTCTGCAGAATGATGGTCTGTGGGTGTTACTACCTTATTGCTCATTGGTCCTAAAATCTTCCTAATAGAGACTACTATATTTATAAACTCAGAATTCTGACTTTGCAACTCAGAATTCTGACTTTTAATCTCAGAATTCTGACTTTAAAACTCAGAATTCTGACTTCGAATATTACAATTCTGACTTTAAAACTCAGAATTCTGACTTTGAATCTCAGAATTCTGACTTTAAAACTCAGAATTCTGACTTTGAATCTCAGAATTCTGTAGAAAATTTTTTTTTTAAACTTACAATTCTGAATTTCAATCTCAGAATTCTGAGTTTCAAAGTCAGAATTCTGTTTTTTTTTTATGATGGCCCCAGGGCTCTTCCATAATAAAGGAACTGTTGTTGTATAGTTTCTACATTTTCCAATTTAAAACAAAAACAAAAAAAACCTGTTTACATTGAAATTTGTGAAGACGAAATCCACCAGTCCTGATTTGAATTCCAGAGCTTGCATGAAACGTCGGTCTACCACGCAGATTAATCTGGCAATGGCACTATGTTCTCAGCGAAACTCCTATGTCAGGATATCTGCTGTCAGGGGGAACCGGCCAGCTGGATTCAAGAAGCATCAAGAGCAGAAACTCATACCGGACAAAATACCTTTGTGTTTGTTTTCTGCCTTCATACATAGATACGCTGTCCAAGCTATGTGACGTGTAATATCTAAGACAGATGTCTTTAATCTTTTTACAAGATCTCTTCCCGTACATAGCCAGCTTGCATTTCTCTCTTCTTTCAAAGTATACATGTTGTGGATCTCTGCTTTTGTCATAAAGATAACGTAAAGTCCAGAAAATAAACTTCATTTTGAAATCAACATCCTAGAATGTATTCATAGATCTTTGGGTGACATAAATTCAGATATAAAACATACACTATATTTTCAAAAGTGTCAAAAGTATTGGGATGCCTGCCTTTACATTCACATGAACTTTAATGGAATTCCAGTCTTAGTCCGTAGGGTTCAATATTGAGTTGGCCCACCCTTTACAGCTATAACAGCTTCAACTCTTCTTGGAAGGCTGTCCACAAGGTTTGGAAGTGTGTCTATGGGAATGTTTGACCATTCTTCCAGAAGTGCTTTTGTGAGGTCAGGAACTGATGTTGGAGGACAAGGCCTGGCTCGCAGTCTCCGCTCTAATTCATCCCAAAGGTGTTCTATCGGGTTGAGGTTCCTCCCCCCCCAAACTCACTCAGCCATGTCTTTATGTACTTTGCTTTGTGCACTGGTCCAAATTATTTGGTGGAGGGGGGATTAAGGTGTGGGGTTGTTTTTCAGGGGTTGGGCTTGGCCCCTTAGTTCCAGTGAAGGGAACTCTTTAGGCATTAGCATACCAAGACATTTTGGATAATTTCATCCTCCCAACTTTGTGTGAACAGTTTGGGGATGGCCCCTTCCTGGTCCAACATGACTGTGCACCAGTGCACAAAGCCTAATGAAGGAGCATGCATGCTCTGAACGCGAAGCACCGCCCGCCTCACCCCACTCCCGGATGTGAAGACTCAGGTCAGCACGGCGCTCCACGGAGGATCTATGACCAACATCCTGGCTGCCCGGAGGCTCTGAGGACCCTTGGCACAACAGCTACCAGGACCCAGGTCACAGAACTCACATCCCAGGAACCCCCCCACCGGCCCGTGACACCCACATCCCCCGAGAGCACGCGGATGAAACTACTTATATGCTGGTTTTTAGCAACTCAAATGTGAGTGTTTTTATCTATTGTAATAAATATTTTTAACATACATGCTGCACTTAGAGGGTGCCGTCCTTTCTATTTTATTGTTCCAGAGCCTCTTCTAGCTTTTATAGACTGGCTGCCTTCCATTTATTCAGCATCATTTTATCCTTACATGGACTAATACCCGAACTTGTTGTGAAACATTAGCTACCACCACCAAGTTCCCCCTCTCAGGAAAGTTCATGTGCATGTAAAGACAGGCATCGCAATACTTTTGACAATATAGTGTATGTTTTATATCTGAATTTATGCCACCCAAATATCTATGAATACATTCTAGGATGTAGATTTCAGAATGAAGGTGCATTTTTCTGCCCCCAACCCACAATGCAATCCCCCCAACACGATATGGCATACACTTTATTTGTGCTCCATTGTGTGGGGGGGCAGGGTTATGCATTCCCTGCTTCCCCTCACTGGCTACAGGCAGTTGGCAGGTGAGGCAAATTAAAACTTCCACACTGTGTGTGGTAGGAGAGAGGGTACACAGGGGACTTTTTTTTCATTCAACCCAGTGGGCTGAAGGAAAAAAAAATTACAGATTACTGCACTAACACATCTGATGTTAGTACAGCAATCTCCCAACCGAGCGAATGTGTTCTGGGATTTGCTAGCTGTGAGTGCTGATTGGATGCTGGTTTTCCAGCATGCTTCTGAGACTGGCTTCTGTCAGACGGACAGCTATAAACATGGACCAAAAGTCGGATGATTTTTGGTGCATGTGTACTCGGCTTAAGAGAATGGAAGACAGGTATTTAAAAGATTCAAATCCCCGGCTAGTGGCTGGGGATTCGGATTTTATCACCCCAAAAACACACAAAAAAATTCCATGCGCTCAAAGATTATCAATCTGCCAAAGCAGCAAACACAGTATCAGTCAATTGATTAGGACACAGGTAGCCCCGCAGAGAACCACAGTAAGGGCCCTTTCACACTAGGAACTGCATGTGATTTACATGCAGTTCTGTGCAGTGCGATTTCACTGCACCGCACTAAAAGTAGTGCATGTACTACTTTTTGAAATGTACGGCAACCGGATCACATAGTACTTTTGTACCATGAGATCTGTTGCGGGCAAACGACACTACATTTGCAAACTGCATTTGAGGTGTCTTTAACTTTGCACTAGAAGAAAATATTTTTTTCTTCTACTGTACGGTCTTATGGCTGCACCATCTTTAATGCATCTTTTAGGGTGTGCCCCCAAATATCTTGTTTGTCTATTGTATGGATTCTGACCAAATCCTTTTGGGATAGGAGCACCCTATTCCCTCATTAAGTACCTCTCATTAGTGTCCACTTGTGTCATAGGTGGAGACCTTTAAATTCTCCCATTTAGAAGAGTGTAGCTCTCATGGTTCAGAGAAGCAGGATCTCCCAATCTATGGATAGTGTAGGACCCACTAATCATGGGGTACTTTGTCGCAGTAAGTGGGCTTAGCACCATATAGCAATATGGTGTGACCAAATCCCCATATTTTTTGATAATGTTTTTTTGAAAATGTTTAGGTGTTTTAAACTAGCCTTGCTGGAGGTAAATGTCTTTTTTGCATGTGTGCGCTGTAATATTTTCTTCTACTGTACGGTCTTATGGCTGCATCATCTTCACATTGGAACGCGCTGCAGGAAACCTGCGTTTCCTGCGCATTTCCCGCACTGCCCTTGCGATCTGCAGTGGGTGTCAATGCAAAGTTCAGGACACCCCAAACACGGGTCGCAATTGCAGTGAATTTGCCCACATCGAAGCACATGGTAGAAGTGCCATGCAATCCAGTTACAGTGCATTTCTAAAAGTAATGCATGCACTACTTTTGGAGTATTGCAGTGTAATTTCAGCCCATTTGAATTGAATGGGCTGAAATCGCACTGCATTGCACCCAGATCACATGTGAATCGCACGGGAACACGTAGCACATTCCTGTGTGATTCGTAGTGTGAATGGGCCCTTAAATTGCGAAAAATAAATAAAAAGAACCCAGTGCAAAAAGTTCCTCTAATTGTAACATAAAACAAATACTTTTCTACAAATGGAAAAGCGATCAGACATTAACCAGTTCCCGCCCAGCCTATAGCAGATTGATGGGCCTTTCTTCCCTCCATGTGGCTGTCATATAATGACCTCCCCTTCTTGCCATGCATGCGTGCCCCTGGGGAGCGGTGAACGATTGTGAAGCTCTGTCCCTGGGACACACGCATCACTGATCAGGGTAAAGAGCCAATGACGTTGGCTCTTTGCCATGTGATCAGCTATGTCCAGTCACAGCTGATCACATGTAAACAAATGCTGGTTATCGACATTTCCTTTGCATTGTCACTGTCTGAGGAAAGGAAAGACGATAATAAC
Source organism: Aquarana catesbeiana (assembly GCF_042186555.1). Taxonomy (NCBI): domain Eukaryota; kingdom Metazoa; phylum Chordata; class Amphibia; order Anura; family Ranidae; genus Aquarana; species Aquarana catesbeiana. Next base: position 620,678,444 of record NC_133326.1, on the reverse strand, counting down.
AGAATGTGCATTTGCGTGCACACACACGCACGCACCCTGCTACTGGAGCCAAAAGACCTATTTAAAGCAGACCTTCACGCTATTCCTTATGTTCCTTCCATTCCACCCCTCCTCCCATCCTGCATAAGCATCAGGCTTTTTTGTTTTGTTTAACCTTTTTTTGGATAAAAAAGTCTGGCCCCGCCTCCCAATGCACGTCATTTGCCTAATGCCCTGTAGACACGGGCGGACTTTTCGGCATCAAAGGTCTGACGGTCTTTCCGACGGACTTTCGACTGAGTTACGACAGACTGTCTACGGACTTTCTAACAAACAGACTTGCCTACACACGATCACACCAAAGTCTGACAGATTGGTACGTGATGACGTACGACCGGACTAAAATAAGGAAGTTCATAGCCAGTAGCCAATAGCTGCCCTAGCGTCGGTTTTCGTCCGTCGGACTAGCATACAGACGAGCGGATTTTTCGACTGGACTCGAGTCCGTCGGACAAATTTGAAACATGTTCCAAATCTAAAGTCCACCAGATTTTTGACCGAAAAAGTCAGCTGCAGGTCCGATGGAGCCCACACACGGTCGAATTGTCTGCCGGATTCGGTCCATCGGACCAGTCCGGTCAAAAAGTCCGCTCGTGTGTACGCGGCATTAGGCGATTGTAATGCATGCTGCCCGCTGTGCCTCCAGGGATATGCAAGTCATGTATGCCAGGAGGCTTAGACCTTCATTCAAGGAAAGGAGGAGTGGCAGGCCTATCGGCGTGTCATCGAGAGGCCCACCCGCTGAACCCAGAAGAGCTGGCAGGCCTCTTGATAACGTCAGAGAGAACATGGCGGTGCAGGATGGAGCTGTGGCCAGGCGTAAGAGGATCTCAGTGGGACAACGCTGGATCCACTGGATGGGTGAGTATCTGAAATGTGCAGATACCACCTTCAGGTAAACAGGGTCATTAAAAAAAATTGGGGAGTCAGCCGGAGGTCCTCTTTAAGCTGGACTGTGGCATGAACAGATTGCTGAGTGGTCTTCAGCTAGTTCCTGTTTAATCCGTGCCTTGACCCTCTATATCTGCCTATTTTTGCTCGACCCTTTGACCAGTCTCTGATTCCTGTCTGCCTGCTGTGACCTTGGCTTGCACTCTGACTCTGCTGCTATCTTGTGCTCCTTACTGCCCGACTGTGTACTGACCCTGGCCTGTATCCTGACTCTGTCTCTGCCTGATGTTCCTGTACCTTGCTGCCCAGCTGTTGATTACCTTTTGGCTTGTGTCCTGCCTATACTCCTGCCTACTGATCAAACGTACTGTGTTCCAGTTACTGGATTCTGCCGGGTGATCCACAGTTATCTGCTACCTGCAAACCTCAGCTGGCGGTGCCTGTTACACTGCCCCTCATGCCACTCTGTGTCCTCACACCTCCTGTCATCACTACCAGGGGTGTTGGACAAGAGGTGTAAGGAGAGCCGGTACAAGGGGGGGCGCAAAGGGCGGATACCCTGGGCGGTACAATTTATTGGGGGTGGGGGGGCGCAGTGAGGTGTCCTTCTAAAACAGCCATCACTAAATGGTGGCCCGCGGTCTGAGTCCAGACCGAGTGATGCTTCTGCCCAGACCGCTAGGCCCCAGTATAATTGTAAATGTCAGCAAGCGTTGGTTTGCTGTTACTGTGGGTTTCCGCAGCAACCAGTGATGCTGCGTGCGTGCGCCCACCCTCTGCTCCTCACCGCAGGTCTCAGAGTTGACAGAAAACCAGCTCGCACTCACGGGCTGCAAGTAGGGACGTGACATCATGTGCATGCCCCACGCGTCGCCCCCCTGCTACTCGCGGTTCCTGGCTCTTGATATCTCCCAGCTTCCGCTCCTTCGGTATTTCAGTTGTGCCCTCCTGCATTCAAGGTATGTGGGCCACATGTTAACTAGTGATCACTAATGGGCATATTTTTCTTGTGCACACTGCTGGGCATATTTTGTTAAAGGTCATGTTGATGGGCACCTTTTTTTTATGTTAAGGGGCACTCTGATGGGTATATTTTTAAAGTGCACATTCCTTAAGGGGCACACTGATGGACACATTTTGTTGTGCCCATCAGAGTGCCCCTTAACATAAAATGTGCCCATCAGCGTGCACATTAAAAATATACCCATCAGCGTGCCCCTTAAAATAAAATGTGCCCATCAGAGTGCCCCTTAACATAAAAGGTGTCCATCAGCGTGACCCTTATTTTATGTTAAGGGGCACACTGATGGGCACATTTTATGTTAAGGGGCACTCTGATGGGCATATTTTATTTTAAGAGCAACATTTGTATTAAAGGGCACTCTGATTCTCTGATTTTACGTTAAGGGGCACGTTTTGTTGTGCCCACCAGAGTGCCCCTTAATATAAAATGTGCCCATCAGGGTGCCCCTTAATATAAAATGTGCCCATCAGGGTGCCCCTTAACATACAATTTGTCCATCAGAGTGTCCCTTAATATAATAATAATAATAATAATAATAAGTATATTCTTGTTTTGAAACAACATTGATTCTTTCTTAAAAACGGTGGTGGTGGGGGGGAGGGTCGGTGCAGTTTGCCATCTTCGCCCTGGGCACCAAATGGCCTTGTCCCAGCACTGGGTGCATGAGAAGCCCCCTCTACAACTTGATCTTCACCAGATATGTGACACTGCCCAGTGATCCAGGAAAAAGAGCTGACCAAAGTGAGGCCACGCAGGAGTCAGAGCAAGAGTCGGAACTAGAACTTATAACTTAAGTTTCCCACTAGATCCTGCTGAACAGCCTGAAAAAAGAAGATCCACTTAGATGACAAAGGGGATACCACCCCGCAAACTGTCATATGCTGCTAGGACACATAGCATATTGAACCAACATCCAGGAAGATATAGAAGATATAGAAAAATTAGCAAAAAGCAAAGCCAATAAATGGAGAAAGAAAAATAAAATCGCTTTAAGGAAAAACTAGACACTCACAGAACTCCCTCCCTAATAGTAAAACTACAAGAAGCAATATGGATTCTCCAACTTTTATTGGACATGGGTGTAGACATGTCAAAGCTCATTTTCATTTTCAAAGACAACCAAGGATTTATAAACCTGACACAATCAGAAAGGGTAAATTCTAGCACATCGACGTGCTGAACACATCCGTGGAATTCATGGGGGGACATGGCTTCAGCACTAGCAATAGCAACCACCACAAAAACAAAAGCGTTGATAGGAAAAAAATCCAGCGCTGAATAAAACAGAGTGGAAAACAACTCAGATAATCAAACAATGTTACATGTAAGTGTGGCTATGTGATGTTTTTTTTTTTTTTAAAGCTTGTCCACTGTTTGTTAGGAATATATTTGAATGTCCTTAGTCTGGCCACAGGTTCAAAGAGAAGTATGTTTTTTTTTTTTTAAATTTAATAATCATGCTTACCTAGGTGGATGCAGCATTGGTCTGATGGTGCATCGGTCCCCTGGCGCCTCTAACACTGAGAACCAAGCGATCTAACACCGCTGATCATTCGGTTCTCAGAGCTCCCTGAGCAGAGAGCCGGTGACTATCAGTCAGCAGCTTTCTGCTCTGCCCCTCCAGCGCTCACTGGTGTGCTGGGCTGTGGAGGGGGCGGGAGCAGCTGGCTCAGGCATGTGGGTAGATCCTGACCCCATTGTTGCAAACTTGCCCAAGCCTGGACAGGCTCTGTGACGTCAGCATACAGCAGACTTCAGCCCGCTGTCTGCTGAAAATGGGACACAGGAGTGGAGAACGAATTGCACTCCTGGGATCCATAGGAGAAATACAGCCCAACAAACTTTGGCTGTACTTCTCCTTTCAGTTTAAATTGATGAGTAATTTAGATGCATATGTGTATGTCTGAATTTGAGACAGGTTTAACGTGAGTCAGTAAGTAGGTCCTATCAATGTATGTATAACCAGGATTGGGTGCAATACTGCAATACAAACACTTCTTTTAGAATCCTCGTTTATACTTCTCATGCACTGCACTGTTAGTGGATATTATACTATATTTATGGGTAGAGGTTTGTCTACATCTGTTAGCCATTACAATTTGACTTCACAGGGATATGCTATAATGAGATATGACAATGTGGCTTTCCTTTGGTGTCTGCTGGCAATATTTCACATTGGAATGGATTACCCCAGACAATTGCCATGCTAAAAAGAAATAGTGTTTCTTTCAAACTGGAGGATTATGTATTTTTAGTGTTTAAAACATTATAATCTGTCTCTTACAGGAACTGGTAGATACCTAAAATGTTAAAGCGCAGCTCGGGGCAAGTAAAAATCTATCCCTTGAAGTGGGGCTATGTCTACACTGCAAGAGGGCCATTTTCTAGGGGAACAAAAAAAATAGGGATTTATTTACCCGATCCTCCAAACCTCCCCACAGCTGGACAGGTCCCTGCAGTGTCTTCTCCCCCATGCTTCAAGTCAACAATTTTAGCGTAATCATATTCATGCATTGGATGTGATGATACCATGGGACAGTCCACTGCTGGAATGTAGGGGATCACTCTTGCTAAGGACTAGGTAAGTAAAACGGTTTCTCCTGTTCCCTAGGCAAAAACAAGCTATTAACCTTTGCCATGCAGGCGCAATCCCTCTTCAAGGGATTATTTTAAATTTTCCTGGAGTTGGGCTTAGGGTTGCTACCTGTCCAAGATTTACCCGAACAGTCCGGGTTTTGAATCACGTGTCCAGGTTTCAGTCCGCCTGAAACCCGAACACAATATTCAGACAGAAATGTGGCTCGGAACAGGGCCTGACAGGATGGTAAGGGGGCACTATACATGCTGCATTTCTATTCTCTTTCGAGCGCCCAAAGATGTCCCAGGTTTGTTACAATCCTATATTGTGTGGTAGAAAAAAAAATGTTTCTGTGCGCTGCTAACGTTTTTGAGCTTGGCTTGAAGAAAAAATGGCAACCCTAGCTGGGCTTCAATGCTACACTGAAGTCAAATTTGAAAATGAAACCTTGAAGTGTAACAAAAAGCAGGCCTACCCCCTGAATAGTCTCATTCTTTATTCAGACTTTGCCATACTGCGCTAATTCATAATGCTTACTTTACTGTACCTGGTGGTCCTGGAAAACACCTCCTGGAGCTGCAGGAACACTCTTCTTCCTGCCTATAACATACAGAAAGCCTGACTGATAAATGTTTCAGTACAGAAATTCTGCACAGCCACAGTCCTCATCTTTTTCGAAAGCTTGAGGCTCCATGGCGTTTTTTTAAGCTCCTAGAAGCTGTTAATAACATTTTTTTTCTCCTCCTACAAGCTAAATAGTGTTATCCTATGTGTCCATGCACACTACTTTAGGCTATTAGCATTTTTTGAGCTTCAGCATCTATAAGCAGAAAAAAAAATGTTTTTGTAGAGTTTTTAGGAGCGTTTTTCCAGCAGAAAAAATGTTGAATGCTTCTAAGTGCTCCTAACTGCTTCTAAATGCTACTAAATGCACACTTGCGTTTTTTTGTTAAGCTAAAAAAATGCTGGAAAATCATTGGATAAAAAACGCTGGTAATTGCTTTTTGTAACAGCATTTTAGCAGAGTTTTACGAGCGTTTAGGAGCGTTTAGGAGCATTAGCATTTTATTGGCATTTTTTCAGTAAAAGAAAAAAAAGCTCAAAAGCGTTTGGAAGGAGCGTTTAGCAGCACTTAGGAGCGTTTCTCCAGGAAACTCAGCAAAAACGATTTTTTTTATCTGAACCTAGGCACTCAAGCTCAAAAAACGCTAATGGTCTAAAGTAGTGTGCATGGACACATAGGATAACACTATTTAGCTTCTAGGAGCAGAAATAAATGCTAATAACAGCTTCTAGGAGCTTAAAAAAACGCTAGTGTGCATGGAGTCTAAAATGTATGTCTAAAACAGCCTTTTTTTTATCTGTTTTTTTTTTTTTTCTTCATTTACTAAAAAAACGCTAATAAAATGCTAATGATCCTAAATACTCCTAAAAGCTACTAAAATACTACTAGAAGCTGGCACAAAAGTGCTATTATCAGCATTTTTCATCCAGCGTTTTTCTTTTAACAATAAGTTTATTGAAGTTTTCACAGGGTATCAGTACAGAAGGTTGAGATAATTAGCAAACTACGTTGCTTAGTGAGTAACATAGCGGACATTGTCAAGCTGTAACAAATGTAACAACAAATACATAACCACTTAGTTTTAAAGTTCAAGTGCCACCTCCAATCCCCAAACTGGGCACTCACTGTGCCATGGGACTAGAGGCAACTCCATCATTAATCAACTGTCAAGATCTAGATATTTGTATAACCTGTAACATCCTAGATCTGCAAACTTAAAACTGAGGAGCAAAGGTAACTTGTAAACCTGTAAACCTACTTGTTATAAGCACATTATGCATTTATGAGTCCCGTCTTGAGGAGCAACTGGTAGAGGTACATCTATGTGGAGCCGTGGTTTAGTTTGGGGGCCCATATATTATGTGTGTGTTAGATGTGAGGGGTTGTAGCAACCTGTGGAGATAAAGATTAGTAGTACCAGAGAGTTCCTATCTTATGAAGAGGAAATAATTAATAAAGTGTCGTGCTCCTTGGGTCAGTGATCCATGGTTCCCAGTTGAGGCAAAACGTTGTGGTAGATAGGTTGGACTTGGCGAAGGAGGCCTTCATTTGGAAGTGATTGTTCAGCAGAGTGATGAGATCCGAGCCGGAGGGAGGTTGTGGCGCTTTCCATTTTCTTGCTAGAGCTAAACGAGCTGCGATTAGAATGTGAATTGCCAATACTCTGACATTTTTGGGCCAATTGGGGATGTTGAGGCCCAAAAGAAGGTCCAGCGGGGATATCGGTATAGGGATTTTGCATAGCTTGGAGATGAGGGCAGACACTTCTTTCCAGTAATTGTGGATGTTAGGGCAGTCCCACCATATGTGCCGCAGGGTGCCTTTTCCCGTACAGTTTCTCCAGCATTGAGAGGAGGTAGATGGGTAGATATTTGCCAATCTGGCTGTAGTGAAGTACCACTTATGGAACAGTTTTTGCGCTGATTCCCAATGGGAAATACATCATGAAGCTCGAAGGGGGAGGGTCAAGGCTTTGTGCCATAGTGGGGACTGAGGTGGAGAGTCTGTGAGGATTGACCAGAAGTTGATGGACGAAGAGGTGTGATCTTCGGAGGACGTTGTCAACAATTTATATAATTTATTAATGCCTTTAACTGCTGGATTAGGGGTGTTGTAGAATTTCAAAATGCCATCTAGTAGGGAGTCGCATTCTGTGAAGCCCAGCGTGGAGAGGATAGATCGGAGCCGCATATATAAAAAAAAGTGTTGGCAGGCAGGTCAAATGTTTGTTGTAGTTGAGAGAATGGGTGGGGTCCTGAAGTGGAGATGAGCTGTCCCAGGTTGGTGAGTCTGTTTTGTATCCATGTCTTGAGGGGTAATTTAGGAAAGATCAGTTCCAGTGATTGGATGTGAAGTTTGCAGAGAATAGATTTGGGTATGCCATTGGATTTCTGTGCAATGGCCGACCACACTCGTAATGCTGCAGTTACAGAATGCAGGAAGTGACGACGTGGTTTCAGGGTGAGTAGTACAGCCGTCAGGGTGTATTTCAGACTTGCAGTAAGAGCTACGGTTTCAATTTGTGTCCATGTCTTGGTTGAGGTGGGCGACCACCATTCTCGTAATTGATCCAGTACAACTGCTTTTGTAGTATGCTTGGACGTTGGGGGCTCCCATCCCTCCATTTTGTACAGGAGATAGAGGAATGTTCTTTTTGAGCCTGGGTTGTTTGTATTGCCAAATGTGGGCGTTTATTATTCCTTGTAATTGCGCCAGTTGTTTGGGTAGCAAAGGTAAAGGGAGTGTGCGAAACATATACAAAATATGTGGCATTAGATACATTTTAGCCTGAGCTATTCTACCAGCCCAAGAGACAGTATAGTTACACATATCTTTGGAGATGCGCAGAAGCTTCTCTTGTAGGGCGGCATAGTTTAATTGAAGCAGTGACTTACTTAGGAAGGTTAGTTGAATTCCGAAGTACGGGAGCGATGAGCTCTGAGACCAAGCGAAAGGTGTGTTTGTCGAGATGTGGCGTGAAATTTGAGGATCTATCCCTAGGTTCAGCATGGTGGATTTGCTGTGGTTTATTTTATAGAGAGACTGAGCTGAACTGTTCCAGTATTTTTTGGACGCTGGGAAGGGAGGATTGGGGATTTGTGAGAGTGATAATAACATCATTCGTATAGAGACCTATTTTATGTTCAACATCTCCTACTTTGTTGCCCGAAATTGCTGGTGTGGATCTGATGATTTGCGCAAGTGGTTCCATCACCATGGCAAAAATCAAGGGGGAAAGTGGGTACCCTTGCCTTGTGCCATTAGTGATAAGAAAGAGGTCTGATGTTATTCCTGATGTCCAGACTCGGGCACTGGGGGAGGAGTAAAGGTTGAGTATAGCCTTGAGGATGTTCCATGTCAGTCCAAACTTGTACATGACTTTTTCCATGTACTTCCAATGCACCCTGTCAAACGCCTTCTCTGCATCCAGTGAAAGGAAGAGAGAAGGCGTTTGACCTTGCTCTACCCAATTGTATCAAATCGATGAGGCGTCTAGTGCCATCCGATGCCTGTCTGCCGGGTACAAGTTCGACTTGGTAAGGGTGTATTATGAGGGGGATAATTTTGGATATGCGTTGAGCCAGTAGTTTTGCATAGAGTTTGGTGTGAGTGTTTGTGAGTGAGATCGGGCGGTAATTGGCTGGCTTATCAGAGGGTTTGCCTAGTTTGGGTATGGTGACAATTAGGGCTTCTAGTGCTTCCGTGGGGATTTTGCCTGTAAGGGTATTTTGGTTAAAGGTGGTGCATAGGTGTGGGGTGATCAAGTCAAAGAAGTGTTTGTAGTATTCGTTTGGGAATCCATCGGGGCCTGGGGCCTTGTGGAGGGGTAATTGTTAAATGGCTGTTCGAAGTTCCTCGTGGGAGAAGGGCATAGAAATGGATTCTAGTTGTTCGGTGGATATTGAGGGAAGGTAAATAGACGAGAGAAACGCATCTATATCTTCTATGTTTGGCTTGATTTCTTGGTCCAAGTCATTAAGATTGTAAAGTTTGGCGTAAAATGTCCTGAACTCATTCGCTATATCTAGAGGATTATGAACTTTTTACCCGGGAGTTGGATAGAAACTGTATCTTATTGTTGGCTCGATGTTTTTGTAGTTGTTTGGCCAGGAACGCGCCTGATTTGTTAGTCGAGGAGTAATATTGTAGCCTAAGGTGTCTTACATAATAATCAAATTTCTTGTGTAGGTGTTCACTGAGTTTGTATCTTAGATTTTTGAGATGTAGGCAAAGTATGGTGGACGGTGTTCTTTTATTGGCATGTTCTAATGCTCTGATCTGTTGTAGTAACTTTTCCGTGGTGGCCGCATGTTGCTTTTTAGCTTGTCCTCCGTATTTTTTAAGGAGGCCTTGTGAGAAAGCTTTATGCGCATGCCAAACAATAGATTGGTCATCAAGAGAATGTACATTGTTATCAAAGTAGGTCTCAATCTCGGATCGAAGCTCATCCTCAAATGATGGGTTGGTAAGGAGGGATGTGTTTAGTCTCCAAATGGTATGATGTGTAGTCATTTTGCATTTGAATAGTGTGATGGATATGGGCGCGTGGTCAGACCAAGTAATTGTACCTATGCGCGCTTCAGTGATCAATTGAAGGAGAAAGTTATCAGTTAGGAACATATCGATCCGAGAGTAAGACTGCTGGGGGCTGGAGAAGAAGGTGTAATCTCACTCCATATCATTGGTACATCTCCATGGGTCATAAAGGTCTTCCTTGTGTAGAAGAGAGGACAAGGCAGAGGGCCTACGTTTAGTTGGATTAGACGTGTCTAGGGAGATGTCAACTATTTCATTGAAATCCCTACATAATATCACTGGGTTGGATCTATACGGGGCCAATTTGGAGATCAGGGTGTTTTAAAATTTCTTTTGGCCAGTATTAGGGGAGTAGAGGTTGACTAGGATGAGACGTTGGTTCTCAATAGTTGCAGAGAGAATCAGGTACCTACCGTCTTTGTCAGTCTCACAGTGATGTAACTGAAAGGAGATAGATGAGCTTATCGCTATCATTACTCCCCTTTTTTTGGCAGGGGCACTGGCAAAAAAGCAGTGTGGGTAACGCTTGTGCAAGCATTTTGGGGAACTGTCTTTGGCGAAATGCGTTTCTTGTACGAAAAATATGTCAGCGTGGTGGGACAGTGCCTCTTTCCACATGAGGTTGCGCTTAAAGGGGGAGTTTAGGCCTTTTACATTTAAGGAGGTGATTTTGACGGCCATGATAGTGGAGAGTGACCTGGGATGACGATGAAAGGAGCGAGATTCTACACACACTATATCCGACCCAACTATGTATGAGGTAAATAACAGAATATGTAAGTACACAGAGTATGTTTGCTATATGCAAAACTACACAGGAAATACCTTTGAAGCTACGCGAGACTGTCAGAGGTATTACGGTGTGACAGTAGGCAGTTCAATCGATAAGTAGAACAGAGATTCAGTAAGAAAAAGTAAATAATAAGAGAAAAAAAAAAGTTAAGAACAGAAAATCAACAACTATAACAACTATATCAGTGTGCGTGGCACACTATAACCTGAGGGAGTGGATTTGTCTCTATGACTGCACCCGTATGGGATCCTGTTAATGCGAAGGACTGAAGGCCTTCTTGTTGTTTAAAGGCATCGCCTTGATCATGTATCCGGTTCCGGGACACGTGTGGGAGCCCCTATTTTTGGTCTCGCTGGCAGATATGGTAGGAAATCCACAATTGGTCAATTTTTTGTATCCATCTTTGGGAGTGAGGATGGGAATTACTTGTTGCGGATACATTACCAGTAGCTTGGTAGGGAAACCCCACTTATATGCGATTTTCTTTTCCTGTAACAAGGAGGTTACGGGGGTGAATGCTCTTCTCATCTCCATTGTGGCTTTGGAGAGGACATTCGTGTACGGTACTGGAAGCGGTTTAGTGGTTTTGGCCATTTGTAGTATCTGTTCTTTAACATGAAAGTAGTGCACTCTCATTAGTATGTCCCTTGGAATGTCAGGGGGGAGGTGTGCTGGTTTAGCGATTCTGTGCGCTCTATCGATTGTGATGTCCTTTGTGTTTAAACAAGGCAATAGACTTGAGAACATCTGTTGTAGGTAGGTTTCATGCGGTTTAACAAATTCGGGAACACCTCTGAATTTTACATTGTTCCTTCTGGAACGGTCTTCCAAATCTGCTAATTTCAGCTTTATGTGGTGTATTTCAGACGCATGATGGTCATGTGCCTCTAGCAATTCATTATGTACCCTGACGTGGTCATGCATGCTTTTCTCTAGTGCATTCGTTCTCCCCTCAAGGTTGTCTACCCTGTCATGTATCTGAGAGACAGAAAGCTGTAGTTCTTTGTGCAAGTCTCTTTGCAGGGTCAGGAGCATGGCTTTAAGCATAGACTCTGTCACAGGGTTATCTGATGCAGGGATGGCCATTAGAGCTGGGGTGTGTGCTGTGTTAAGGTCTCTGTCAGCCCACTGATGCTTTTTATATTGTGGCTCCTTGCTGAGGAGATGGGGGGAAGATGCCAGTCTCTTACCTCTGTCTGCGCTGTGCTGAGAGGATGAGACGTCTGGCGATGGCAGGGTATCTATTTCCTCCCTGTTGGTGTTTTCAGATGGCTGGAATGGAAGATCATCCTGAGGGGGAGCTGCCAACTGTGCCTCGGTGTGTACAGAGCAGGACGTCCTTGAGGTATTGCTCCCGGCGCAGGCGCCATCTTGGACCTCGTTCATGGCTGCGGGGGGATAGTAGTCTGTGAGGTGGCGAGGTGCTAGCGGCTTATTCCGCCTTCTAGACATGCCTGGGATGGTCCAGATATCGTTCCCCCTCCGTGTGGCCGGATTGGGGGTCGGATCGGTGCGTGCGGTCGCTTCGGATCCTGTCCACAGAGCTCAGGCTTCAAGCCTCCATCATGGTCCACAGCAGGCCACGCCCCCTTGTTTGAGCTTTTTTTTGAGCTTATAAAAAACACTAGTGTGCATGGAGCTTTAATGTGATTTGTAGTGCAGGTTGCAGAAAATATGGAGTTACACAGTAAACATCTCAGAAGTACTCTCCTACTGATCCTGTGTACAAGTGTGCTTGCTTATTTTGCAAGGGAATACCCAAAGAATAGATTACAGGAAATTGAGTGAATATTTAAATTTTCACACCATTGCTGTACTTACTGTATATCATTCATCATTCACTGAATGCTTTTGCTTGTTGTCTGAAATAGCTTTTTAAGAATTTAAAGAAGTATGATTTTTTAAATGATTCTGTTACAGATGGGACAAAGTACATACAGTCTTTTGTCCCAACTTCCTAACCGCTAGCAGCAATGTCAGGCAGAGCGCCCCCCCTACTTGGCGCACAGGTGTCCAGCTCTAATAAGCAGATTGCGGCTTTGCTAGAGAACGCCTGTTTCTGTCCAAAAGGCAAGCTTCAGCAAGTGGAAAGCAGAGAGAGGTGATAAATGTCAGCTTCATCCTCCTCTGCATTCCCCATGCCAGTGCTTGCCTCGGGTAAGTGCTGGGAACTGGAGACAGGCTGGGAACTGGAGACAGGCGCTTGCTAGCAAAAAAATACCATATTCCCAAATTCCGCACACAACTCAAAATTATAATAATGCTGCTAACACCAAAATGAATTTCACCACAAGTGAATATAAAATAAAAGCACCTGTGCTGTGCTACACTACACATGTACAATAAATTGGGTATAACTCACTAATAAGATAACAATTCATATCCCTAAAAAAAAAAAAAAAAGTTAATGCATGAAGTTAATCGACAGTGTGTAAAGTTCATATGATCATGGTTTCTTCTAAAATGTGTTATTCTTGAAAAAATAAATAAATTCCAAAGAAAAGAAGTAGTCCTTAACCTGAAAGGCTCATATAATTAATGCTTTCTGTGCAAAGTTGACAATACAGTGCAGTCAGTGTTTCGGTGCTCCACTTCAAATTACAAGTGCTAGCTAGGCTGTTGGACAAGTGTACGCCAAGGGGGGCTCCCTGTTTGACATTGCAGCTAGCATTGCAAGGTGTCTCGAAAAATGAGACAAAGTATTACACGTAATTTGTCCTATCAGGAACTGAATACTGTAGTGTAAAACCTTTTCTTTAATCTATGAACCAGTCCAGCACTAAAAATTCCTGCTTGGATAGGGTTAGGTGAAGTAACACAAATTTACACTTGCTTGGAATAATCCCTGAGCTGCCAATAATGAATACCATTGGCAAAAGTCTTACATTGTCCTGTAGTAACAGCCATTGTTGAGCTTAAAGCAAATCATAGTAGTCCTGTCACTGAATTCTTCATAAAAAAATGAATATAGAGCATGTGGTGCAGGCTAAGTAATACCAATCCATAAATTTTCACAATAACAGTCTCCCTCATGCCTGGCTGGCCCATTACTGCAGAGGTGTTAATGTCTGTGTTTTGCACTTTAACAACATGCATTTTGTCAAGGCAGCCCAATAATTAACACACTTCCTATGCTTTCATAGCTGAGATTCCTCCCCATTGTATCGACTGAAAAAGCTTGTGTCACACAGACGAGGCTTCAAACATGTCTGCCTTTGCCCATCTCCATTACATAGTGGAATGATGAGAATAGCAGTTAACTGCCAAGGCAAATTAACGAAACAATATTTAGTACATTTCTGCAATACATGCACACTTTTCCATGTTTAAGCTCCTTAGGGCTTATTCATATGGGCATTTAAATCGCCATGTTTAGATACATCTAGCATACAGTGCCTTGCAAAAGTATTCACCCCCTTGGCAGTTTTCGTGTTTTGTTGCCTCATAACCTGGAATTAACATGGATTGTTTGAGGATTTGTATCTTTAATTTATTGTGAAGCAAATGATAAATAGGACAAAATAACAGAAAAATTCAATGTGCATAACTATTCACCCCCCTAAATTCAATACTTTGTAGAGCCACCTTTTGCAGCTATCACAGCTCCAAGTCGCTTTGGATAAGTCTCTATGAGCTTGCCACATCTTACCACTGGGATTTTTGCCCATTCCTTCTTGCAAAACTGCTCCTGCTCTTTCAAGTTGGATGCGCTTATGAACAGCAATCTTTAAGTCTGACCACAGATTTTCTTTTGGATTGAGATCTGGGCTTTGACTAGGCCATTCCAACATGATTACGTTTCCCCTTAAACCACTCAAGTGTTGCTTTAGCAGTGTGTTTGGGGTCATTGTCCTGCTGGAAGGTGAACCTCCATCCTAGCCTCAAATCACAGACAGAGTGGTACAGGTTTTGCTCAAGAATATCCCTGTATTTAGCACAATCCATCTTTCCCTCAACCCTGACCAAATTCCCAGTCCCGACTTCTGAAAAACATCCCCACAGCATGATGCTGCCACTATGTTTCACTGTGGGGATGGTGTTCTTTGGGTGATGTGATGTGTTGGGTTTTGTTTTTTGCTGAAAGTATATGCTTTCTTCTGGCCACTCTGCCATAAAGCCCAACTCTATGGAGCATACGGCTTATTGTCATCCCATGTTTAGATACTCCAGTCTTTGCTGTGGAACTCTGCAGCTCCTCCGGGGTTACCTTAGATCTCTGTGCTGCCTCTCTGATTAATGCCCTCCTTGCCCAGTCCATGAGTTTTGGTGTGCGGCCATCTCTTGGCAGGTTTGCTGTTGTGCCATGTTCTTTCCATTTGGTTATGATAGATTTGATGGTGCTCCTAGGGATCATCAAAGATTTGGATATTTTTTTATAACCCTAACCCTGACTTGTACTTCTCAACAACATTGTCCCTTACTTGTTTGGAGAGTTCCTTGGTCTTCATGGCAGTGTTTGGTTAGTGGTACCTCTTGCTTAGGTGTTGCAGCCTCTGGGGCCTTTCAAAAAGGTGTGTATATGTAATGACAGATCATGTGACACTTAGATTGCACACAGGTGGACATCATTTCACTAATTATGTGACTTCTGAAGGTAATTGGTTGCACCAGAGCTTTTTATGGGCTTCATAACAAAGGGGGTGAATACATACGCACATGCCAATTATCAGTTTTTTTTCTGAAAAATAGTTTTATGTATATATTTTTCTAATTTTACTTCACCAACTTAGACTATTGTGTTCTGGTCCATCACATATAATTCAGATTAAAAAAACATTGAACTAAAGGCTGTAATGTAACAAAATAGGTAAAAAGCCAAGGGGGCGAATACTTTTGCAAGGCACTGTAGGTATAGCACCCTCCTAGTTAGTGCAAGTTGATAGGTACATTTAGTTTAGCTCCTCTGTAATCAGTGGAGCAACGATTGATTGTTCTGGCCTGCTCAGTGTCTTACAGGCTGCACTGATTACTTCCTCCTGTACTCTAAATAATTCTAGAATCATAGTGGGAGGAAGAACAGAGTGCACAGCGTGAATATTTATAGGACTCCAGCCAATCCCTAGAGAGGTGTGCCCAGTAGGTGGTGGGAGAGCCCATACATTATCTAGGGTCTGAGACAGGAGCAGCAGAGTTCCTGGGTTCAGTACTGCTGGAGGAGACCCCTGTGCAGGGGCTCTGCTCCTGGAGCAGATCTACTGGAGGTGCCATTTAGAAAACATTGAGGTCCCAGCTGAAGCTTTAGCTGGGGGCCTATTCGCAAAGTCTAGTCCTAAAGATTGTTTGGGTCTGGAGAAGCTCACTGGAGAATACCAGAAGGAAGTTGGGGAAAGGTATCCAGCTGCCCTATGGTGACGTGAGTCCATGTCTCCCTCACTGGAGAGTGCATGGTGGATATGAGAAGGAGGCAACTAATGATCCTGTTGCCGAGTAAGTAAGATACCTTGGTGCTGGAAGTTAGTGACTGTGTGTGCAGCTTTAGTCTTTTGGGAAAAGTCCTAGTCATTTGTCAGCATTAGAGATTCTGTGGGACATTTTTGTGCAGCTCAGTGAGATAAAAAAAAGTGTTCTCAAAGTGTGCAGTTCATCAGTTTGGAGTATCCCATGCTCCCTTCACCCCATGCAATTTCACCATTCCAATAAAAAGGCACCCCTAGACTATTCCTTCGAGCCAGTGGAATAGTGAAGAAGATGCTGTGTGCCTGGCTGTGTGTGTTGTAAGAAACAAGTTCACCAGCCGTTCTGTCGGGGTGCACTACATATAGTTCTTTACGCATCCAATCACAACACTATAGGACTCAGTGGGGCCCTACACACAGCTGGGTGTACAAACCAAAAATTTGCGCCACATTTTGCAGAGTACAAAAAAGACACAGCTATGTCAAAGGCCATACAGATAAAGCACCCTCCTAGCATAGGATTCTATGAAAGGTTAGCTTTTGGCTCTTTCTATAGTGAAGGGAGTAGTGATTGTTTGCTTTGGTCTGTTCAGGTTTTTACGGGCTGAGAGTTTGACTGCTTTCCCCTGTTTCTAGAATATGGGGCTGGGAGAAGCACATGATCAACCTGAATATTTATCATGCCCTTGCCAATTTCTATGGAGGTATGTCCAGAATGTGGCCGGTCAAACAGTCAAAAGATCTGCGTAACAAGGTAATGAAACGTTATAAAAGTTGGAAAAGGATATAAAAATATATCCAAAGCCTTGAATATGACAGTCAGTACTGTTTAATCACTTATTAAGAAGTGGAAAATTAGGGGCTCTTTTGATGCCAGGCCAAGGTCAGGTAGGTGTGAATGGACTGGTGCTTATGAGGGTGGGCGGCCTCCACGCTATTTTCGAAGGACCCGTTATTACCAGTGACCCTTTTGGGGATAACGCTACACATATCTGCAGATTTTTTTAGATTTTATTTTAGAGTGTACAGATGTGTATACGCATACACGCATAAAGTACACATCCAAATGCTGTACGTATCTGAATGCATGAAAACCTAGAGTAATGTACTTTAATAGCATATTTTACACACAATCTTCTGCTACCTTTGCCTGCAAGAACCTGCATTCTGTGCAGAATATACACACATGTCCATGTAAATGAGCCCTAAACATGTTACAAAGACAGATAAATGACTGTTGATGTGCCTTGAATATAGCAGCTCCTACCTTCATTCCGAAACTGACAAACACAGTTTATTTTTATTTTTTTTCAACACAGTGTATTTTCATTTGTGTGGCTGTCTTAGGGAGCACTAACCTCTATAAATATATAAAAAAATCAATAGTGCCTAAAAATAAAACCTAAATAAAAAAGCTGCTGTCTTTACATGTGTGAGAACACAATAAAATCAAACGGATATATAAAGCAGAGCTAGTCATTGATGAAACTCATTTAGGTGGGTCTTGACATCACTTCTGGTCCACAAGTCTTCTGTTTGTACCACTGTAGAGGGCACAGCATGCCAGCTCCTAGTACAGCAGAAGGGAGAGGCTGCAACTTCTAATACATGTTTACGCTGTATAAACAGTGCCAATGTTTAATGGGCACCAAAAATGTGAGTGTATTTGTTTTTATTTTTTAAAGTTTTAAAGGGTTTTACACAATGAGTCCCCCTCTGTTCTTTTTTATGAGTGGACCATAACTTGTCCTTCCCTAAAAGTAGAGCTGTTTCTGGTCTTTAAAGGTAGAAGAGAGAGTTGTTTGCTACCTTATGCGTTATTGACCTTTTATTACAAAAAGATCCATCAGTTTTGGTGAATTTAAGCTGTCCAAAGGATCACAAGTGAATGTTCACTTTTAATATATCAATCCAAGTGAAACCGTGCAAATGGTAATAAAATACCTAAATGAGCTGCAGTAAATATATGTATAGGATAACATACATGAAAATTAATCGGTAAACCACATGCCGCCCTAGATACTGTGATTATTAATTAATGAGAAACATAAAAACAAAGGAAATTGTAAGAAAAGAGTCCTTATAGATGATGTGATCAGTCCACAACCATATACTGAATCCAGGTGATTTTGAACAAAGTATCTGTGTGTCCCAGGTCGACTTACAATACCACATGTGCATACACCAGTGAAGATGTCTCCTTACCAAAACAGGTGAGACTTGTGTGGAAAAACCTTCCACTTGGTATCGAGCATCCCCGCACAGGTCTTCCATCATTCAGAGTCTCAGAGTCACTGATAAAACAGAAAGAGCACCAGGCTCATATTGTGTAAAATCTTCCTGATGTTTATTAAAATAACAAATTAAAAGTTGTACAAACAAGCCAGCAATTGGAAAGGACTCCAATACCCACAATCCTGTGGGACAGAACGTTGTACATGGTAACGTCATGACTTCCGCTTACTGGTATTTTTTTTTGTTTTTTTTTTGCATTTATTAAACAGAAATAATAAAACATTTTTAATCAGCAGATGAAAAAGGAGCAAATAACAGAAGTTCATAGAGTTTACATACATTTTAAAGTGGTACTTCGCCAGAAACAAAAGTCCACCTCTAAGGTGGCTCCACCAGGCACTCTGCCCAGCCTTCAGGTCCTGGCAGAGCCCATTGGCACATCTGCCCTCATGCAAATACAGGGAAGTTTTAAGACTTCCCTGGTCGCAGTCTCTGTGCATGCACAGGAAAACTCTGCAAGTGTGCAGATGCCCGGGGTGGGCTGGCACATGTGCAGATGTCCTGCACAGCTCTCTCAGTATCCAAGCTCTCTGGATCCACTTAAGCTCATAGGAAGTTATATGAACACTGCATTTCTACCATAATCAAGAGCAATTTTGTATACTTGGTAAAAAAAATAAAATAACCTAATGCAGCCACCACATCCAAGGATTGGTAAGCTCCATTAAATCATAGGGGTTTTTTTGTGGAGTTTAGATGGGCTTTTAATCCCCTACAGAGACAGGCATTAAAAAATGGATAGGTGTACAGTAATGGAAGATCTTGGAGGGTATACATGGCAAGATGGGGTGAGGGGATTCCATATTAGACCTAACAGCTACCGCAATGCTGATACTTCCACCACTTTATAATACCTGTCAGTTCTGTTGGCAGAACATTTTGTGGATCCTGTTTTATCCGTATTAACCTCATCGTATTTAAGTGATCCCAAGCAGACATAACCCCAGGGAAAAATGTTTTCGATTAGCATAAATTGATCTACAAATGGCATTAGCTGTCTCATTCTAGAAGATTATTCATGGAAACCCTGTCATCCTTCATCATTGTACCATTAGCTAATCCATCTCCCAGCCCACCGGAGTGCCTTTGCAAGAACAATGTGCCACAGTCATCACTCTTAATAACAGATATGAGATTCTGATGTGGGAGAACGGCAGGCTGAGTGAAGAAAATCATTTATTTACAGTGGAGGTCATTTACAAATCATTGGCATAGAGTAAAATCCTCATGCACCATCATGACCTCATCACATTGTTGCATTTGCATTGTTCTGGTTCTGATCTCAATTCCAGAGATGAAACAATATTTTGAAATTTGCTCTATCATTCAAACAAATTGGTTGGTTGGCCTGACATACGCTGATAAAGTTAAAAGAAACATATACATAGAGAAATGCAGGTCACCTCCTAAAAATGCTACTTACTCAGTGTTCTCTTGCTTAAAATTTATGTTAATCCAAAACTTTTAATTTTTATTGTTTAGATTGATTAGAGAGGACTAAAAAAAACATTTTTTTCTACTTGTGTCCCACTGGGGAGATTTCCCATCCTAGAGACTCAACAGGAAAGAATAGGAGATCCCTCCAAATTGAATTCCCATTTGATAGAGATGTTACGGATACAGGCCACCCCATTGAAGGATTTCCCCTCACTTCTTGTTCTGGTGACACTCAACATTTTTGGAGTTCCCATCAGCTTTAGTCTCAGTGAAAATGGTCACCACAACAAATAGAGGGGCGAACCTTCAAATATTTAAAAATAACTGACAAATAAAAATAAAACTTGACAAAGGGTGAGGCCCTTTCCCACTTTATCCATAACTTTAAAAAGTTTGCCTAACATATAGGTAAATACTTTCTAAAACTGACCATAGATGTATTGAAATTTAGCCGGTTCAGCAAGGACCAGCCAAATTTCAATCCATCTATGGCCGTTCCTGCTCAAGACAAGAGAGGTGGATTTAACGATCAGTTCCTTAAAGAATGTTGGAAAGTTTTCATTCAATCAGCGCTTGCAGCTAATCGTATGCAGCTCTGATCAGTGTATTCTGACAGCCGGCAAATCCTGCTGTCAAAATACAATAATGCAGCGGGGAGGATCCCCCCCATCCACCTTAATTGTGTGGATAGGGTAATCTATTCAATGTTTTTATAGTCAGCTGGCTAATAAAAAAAAGATCCATTGAGTGCCAGCTTTAGTCATTGTCCTTGAACAAGTATGCAGACAGTGAAGTCAGAACTCCTGGTTTGCATAATTGTTCTAGGTCAGGGACTCAAAACGTACTGAAGTCATTATATCAGCATGATAGCCAGGCATCTAGCATTTTTTTAAATAAAATGTCAGCAATCTCTCAAGGCAGGTTTCCTTTCTTTGGATAAATGTGATAGCTAGGAATTTTGCATTTTCAAAACAAAATGTCATCAATTACTCAGGATAGGTTTCATTCAAAGTGATAGTAAAGCTTCCCCTTTTTTTAAATTAAAAATAATAAACATGTTATATTTATCTGCTCTTCTTCTTGGGTCCCCCCGCTAGCGCTCCAGGCTCCTCCTCCTCTCTGAGTGCCCTCCCTAGCACAGAATGGGGCTTGGCTGCGCCCCCACACCCTCCTCACCGGCTGTGATTGCCAAACCAGCAGCAGGAGCCAATGTGGAGGCAGAGATTCGGGAGAGTAGCCGCTCTCCTGCACATTGCTGAATCACGATCAGGCTCGGGTAAATATTATGGGGGGCTGAAGGGGGGAGATGGTATAATGTTGCCTGGCACGTAATGCTGCTCACTACTGATTACACAATGCACATTACTGAGCCTTAAGGTAGGTCTTGAACAAGATTTGAAGGATAGTTCCACTTTTACAGCCAATTTGCGATAACACAGACTTAATATTTGTTACATGTTCTCCACAAAGCTTTAACTCAGGGGTGTCCAACCTTTTGAGGAGCAAGGGCCACTTTAGCGACTTGATAATCGATCGCGGGCTACAATGAGAGGAGCAGGCTGATGACAGGGTCCATGTCCACTCTGCATATGCAGAGTGGACATGGACACAGCCCGCTCTACTCTATGGGCCCTCCAATCCTATCTGCCCAGACAGAAGGGGACAGATACCCTTCTGCTTTCCTAAGTGGATCAGATTGGAGATAGGCAGGTGTAAACGGACACAAGTCTGTTTACATCTGCCGCTCTGTAGAGGTGAATGGAGGGTTTGATTGGGTCCACCTGAAAAACAGACAGGCGGACCCGATCGGACCGATCGTGTGAAAGGGGCCTAAGGCTGCTTTCACACTAATGCACTGCAGTTTACCTGCATCTCAAATTACCTCAATCTTCACTTCTTCCTCAGGATTCCTGCAGGAATCGCTGGCTGCTGCTGTCCCCCAGGTGGGTATGGCTGGTGGCTGCTGCTGGCTGTCCTCCAGGGCTGGTACTGCTGGTGGGCACTGCTGGTTGGTACTGCTGGCGAGTACTGATGGCTGGTACTGCTGGTGGGTACTGCTGGTTGGTATTGGTGGCTGGTACTGCTGGTAGGTACTTTTGGTGGGTGCTGCTGGTGGGTACTGCTGGTGGGTACTCCTGGTTGGTACTGCTGGCAGGTGCTGCTGGTGGGTGCTGTTGGTGGGTACTGCTGGCGGGTACTGCTGGTGGGTACTGCTGGCTGGTACTGGTGGCTGGTACTGCTGGTGGGTGCTGCAGGTGAGTACTGTTGGTGGGTGCTGGCTGGTACTGCTGGTGGGTACTCCTGGTTGGTACTGCTGGCCAGTTCTGCTGGTGGGTACTGCTGTCTGGTACTGCTTATGGGTACTATTGCTGGGTACTGCTGGTGGGTATGGTAGGTGGGTACTGCTGGCTGGTATTGTTGCTGGGTACTGCTGGCTGGTACTGCTTATGGGTACTATTGCTGGGTACTGCTGGTGGGTATGGTTGGTGGGTACTGCTGGCTGGTATTGTTGCTGGGTACTGCTGGCTGGTACTGTTGGTGGATCCCCGAGCATCAGTGTGACAGGAGCCGGTGCTAGAGGAAGCATGTGGCTGGAGAGCTGATGCTTCCTGTATCACTCCTGTCACAGGTGAAGTTAGGGTTGACACCTTTTCTTCAAGCCAAACCCGAACACTTTCGCGGCGCACAGCAATTTTTTTGTAGTACAAGCTATAGGATTGTAAAATACCTGGGACACCTTTTGGGTTACCCAAAGAGAGTAGTAATGAGGTGTGCTACAGTGAACAGTGGCTGTGGCCAAATTGCATTAACAGTAGGGGAACTTAAAGGGGCATGATTAAAGGGGTTGTACAGGTTCATTTTTTATTTTTTAAAAATAACAAACATGTCATACTTACCTCCACTGTGCAGCTCGTTTTGCACAGAGTGGCACCGATCCTCTTGTTCTGGGGTCCCACGGCGGCTCTCTCAGCTCCTCCCCGCAATAGCTAACCCCCTCGGGAAGCTCTCTCCCGAAGGGGTTACCTTGTGGGCGCGCTCCCGTCTCATACACTCTGTGTCCATAGACACAGAGTGTATGTCTCAGTCCCGCCCCCCGGCAGCCGCATCATTTGGATTTGATTGACAGCAGCACAAGCCAATGGCTGTGCTGTTATCAATCTATCCAATGAAGAGCCGAGAAGACAAGGCCGAGAAGAGCCGAGAAGCCAGCGCGTTCTCGATGCAGGACTTTCAAGGGCTCAGGTAAGTAAACCGGGGGGCTGGGGGCCTGGTAACTATCAGATGTTTTTTCACCTTAATGCATAGCATGCATTAACCACTTCCTGCCCGCCCTATAGTGGATTGACGGAGGCTCTTTACCACGTGATCAGCCGTGTCCAATCACGGCTGATCACGCTGTCAATAGGAAGAGCCATTGATCGGCTTTTCCTCACTCGCATCTGCCAGACGTGAGTATAGGGGAGCCGATCGGCGGTTCTCCTGACAGGGGGGGTCTGCACTGATTGTTTATCAGCGCAGCCCCCCTCAGATCACCACACTGGACCACCAGGGATCGCCACTAGGACCACCAGGGAAGGGGCAACATGTGGATGGCCAGGTATGTACCCCATGGCCATCCAAATGTGCCCATTATGTTTTAGATATGCCCAGCAATGCCACCAATAAATTTTATCACTGCTACCAATCAGTGTCATCAGTGCCACCTGTCATTGCCCATCGGTGCCACCTGTCAGTGCCCACCTATCAGTGCCTGTCAGTGCCCACCTATCAGTGCCACCCATAAGTACCCATCAGTGCCACCCATATGTACCAATCAGTGCCGCCTATGAGTGCCCATCAGTGCCGCATACCAGTGCCACCTATCAGTGCCCATCAGTCCCACCTATCAGTGCCACCTCATCAGTGCCACCTCATCGGTGCCCATCAGTGCCGCCGTATTAGTGCCCGTCAGTGCAGCCATATCAGTACCAGTCATTGAAGAAGAAAACGTACTTATTTACAAAAAAATTTAACAGAAACAAAGAAAAACTTGTTTTTTTAAAAAAAATTTTGGTCTTTTTTTATTTGTTGTGCAAAAAAATTAAAACCGCAGAGGTGATCAAATACCACCAAAAGAAAGCTCTATTTGTGGGAACAAAATGATAAAAAATTTGTTTGGGTACAGTGTTGCATGACCGCGCAATTGTCATTCAAATTGCGACAGCGCTGAAAGCTGAAAATTGGTCTGGGCGGGAAGGTGTCTAAGTGCCTGGTATTGAAGTGGTTAAGGTGAAAAAAAACGGAAGGTTTACCCATAAAATATGATTTAATTAATAAATGAAATGTCAGTTAAAATATGGAACTAGCCTACCTTAACCCTCAGTTCACACAGGGACGACTTGTCAGGCGACCTAGTAGCCTGACAAGTCGCCTCCCGTTCTGTGCTATGGAACCGTTCTAAGGGGAGCGACGCAAGTCGCTCCGACTTAGAAAAAGGTTCCTGTACGACGTTGGGGGCGACTTGGGGCGACTTGCATAGACTTCTATACAGAAGTCGTTTTGCAAGTCGCCCGGGCAGTCGTGTGCAGGTCGCCTCGGTGAGGCGACCTGCAAGTCGTGCCGCCTCTGGTGTGAACCGAGGCTAAAAGTGGACACTGTCAGTCAGTAGAGCAGTGGACGGCGTCAGTAGAGCAGAGGATGATGTCAGTAGAGCAGAGTCTGTAATACCATGCTTTCTCCTGCAAAAGCATCCCTGGTTGCTAGGACACCAGTCCAGAGGCCCTCAATTCACTGTCTCAGGTGGCATCGGTGCCGGCGGCTAGGTGGGAGAGAGAGAGCACACAGACAGACAGTGCAGTGTGACCCGGCTGCAGGACATTAGCCCCGCTGGAGCTGGGGAAGAAGGGGGGGAATGCGTGCTGTTTGGGGGTAGCTGACAGAGAGGGGGGTAGCTGACAGAGAGGGGGGTAGCTGACAGAGAGGGGGGTAGCTGACAGCAGGGAGGGGGGAGCTTACAGAGAGGGTGGGGTAGCTGACAGAGGGGGGGGTAGCTGACAGAGGAGGGGGGTAGCTGACAGAGGGGAGGGGGGTAGCTGACAGAGGGGAGGGGGGTAGCTGACAGAGGGGAGGGGGGTAGCTGACAGAGGGGAGGGGGGTAGCTGACAGGGGGGAGGGGGGTAGCTGACAGAGGGGAGGGGGGTAGCTGACAGAGGGGAGGGGGGTAGCTGACAGAGGGGAGGGGGGGTAGCTGACAGAGGAGGGGGTTGGCTGACAGAAGTGGGGGGTAGGTTGACAGAGGGGATGGGGGGTAGGTGACAGAGGGGATGGGGGTTAGGTGACAGAGGGGATGGGGGTTAGGTGACAGAGGGGAGGGGGGTAGCTGACAGAGGAGGGGGTAGCTGACAGGGGGGTTAGCTGACAGAGGGGAGGGGGTAGCTGACTGAGGGGGTAGCTGACAGGGGAAGGGGGGTAGCTGACAGAGAGGGGTGGCTTACAGAGAGCGGGGCTGACAGACAGGCGGGTGGAAGAGCAGATGACAGAAAGACCTCACCTCAGCCAGGAGACACACGTGCGCCAGGCAGGGAGGCGGGACTATGGGCGGCCGCGATCACCCACAGTCCAGCCCCACCTCCACATTTGACCAGTCACCAGCTTCACCAGGCCAATCACAAACCCTCATGAACGCCGCCCGCACATGACTAATTCAGACAATCACAGGGCGCCCACTGCCCAGCTCTCGCACACTCGCACAGTGTGACAGTGTACATTGATGGCGGCGGGCACAGGAATCGGGATGCGCCGCTCTAGATGTTGCGGCCGGTGCCAGAGGATGGTTGAACAGTTGCTATATGTGTCCAGGTTTCGGACAGGTTGAAACTCGGGCACATGTGTCAAAACCCGGGCTGTCCAGGTCAAAACCGGACAGGTGGCAACCCTAGGCCGGGACCAGAGGATGGTTGAACAGTTGCTATATGTGTCCGGGTTTCGGGCGGGTTGAAACCCAGGCACATGTGTCAAAACCCGGGCTGTCCAGGTCAAAACTGGACAGGTGGCAACCCTAGACGGAGTACATTTGGTATCAGCCTGTGACAGGACCTGGCGCTATACAGGAAGCATCGGCTCTGCGTTCTCTAGCGCCGGCTCCATTCTTCACACTGATGCTCGGAGATGGTGGGTCGGGAACTGCGATCTGGGCTTGCCGACCCACCATCTCAAAGCAGGAGGTGGCGGCCACATCAGAGGCCTGCGGAAGAGCGGTTGGGAACCCCTGCTTTAACTTAAAGCTAACGCCTCTCTCTTCTCATTGGCTAAATTACTTTGACAGCAGCGGGAACTAATGGCGCCGCTGCTGTGTCTCAGCCAATCAGGCTGATTAAAACATATTTTAAAAATGCAGCTTACGGTTTTATGTGCTCTATTCTAGAACCTTCAACCCTGTAAAATCCTACTAGTTCTCTTTGTTTATAAGGCAGTTGGGCAGCTGTGTTTGCCTTAAATAACCCTGTTTGTATTGTGCAGGCAGATCTTCATTATCAGTTGTAAGTAGATTTGCAGCAATCGTGGCAAAATCGCAATGCGCGATGCTTGTCGCTCAAGCTTGGCTTGTATTTTTTTGGGCAACAACATTGCGCATTGCGTTTTTCCGTGATTGCAGCACAAATTATCGCTTAACAATTGCAGCAAAATCGCATCGTGATTGGGGTGCCATTAAGAAGTAATGGTATCGCAAACGCGTCACGCGTTTTGCCGTGATTTGGAATAGCGGGCAGAATCGTGGCGATTGAAATCGCCAAGTGTAAATGGAGCCTTATGTATTTTAGTACATCTTTCCATTAGAATTTCGGATGTGAAATAGTTCTGGAGAGCAAATGACTATTTTCGATGGAATATTATTTTTCACACTGGACCCAGTTTGGACAAGAACGGTTCATATTCACAGCACTGCATGCTGCCCTTAATTCAATTCCTGTCTTAATGCACATTATAATTTGTGCACTTTTGTGTAATGTTAAATTGAAACCCTCAATTATCTAGATGATGTTGTCACTGCTCTATTGATTTGATTGTATGGATCAGAGAGATAAATTACATTATCAAAGAGATACATGCTAGGAACAAGGTCTTGTCTCTGGGATGGGATCTGAAGGTAGGGAGAAGCAAGTTGTTCTTCATGTCTTAAAGTAGACCAGTCATTTTTGAGTCAAAATAGGATACAGAAGGATAGACATTATGCTTGCTATCTTAACCACTTGCCCACCTTACATATAGGGCAGGAAGGTGGCACTGCTATGCCAGATCACATACTTAGTACGTGATCCAACACTTCCGGTTTCAGCAGCAGCTGATCTGAGGGTACCGCAAACCCTATGTCCGCCAGTACCCGCCAATCGTCCAGCACAGAGGCAGAATGGCGGTCATCGGAAAGATATGGATCTTGTATCTCTGCAAAGCAGGGACTAGGATCCATGTCTTCTCTTAGTAAAAGCCCCTCACACAGTACATTAAAACACTGGCTAGGAACACAGGACCACACTCCACATTTCTTGTGTAAGTGTCACATGGACAGGAAGTGATAGAACATCTCCCCAAACAAGTCACCAATAGGTCATTGATAATGATGGCAAATCTCAGTGACCAATAGCATAGTTGCCAACATTGAAATAAAAATTTTAGTGACACTTTTTTGGCTGTAGGTGGAGTTGCATTATAATAAGGGGGCGGGGCATGCATAAGTAGGCGTGGTATAGAAAACAAAAAATGCGTGCCACGCCAAAAATTTGAGCGTGGTTTACGTGAAATAGTGGGCGTGGCTTGAAGGGCGTGACTCGAAGGGGGTGTGGTTAGAGTCTGTGATGAACGAGGGATGGAGGTAGAAACAAAGGGAAAGAAAGGGATGGAGGGACAGCAGGCCCAGATCTTACACCACACTACAAATATGTGTATTTCAGAAAGTTTAACAATCAGCAAATAAAGATACTCCAAACACCTGGTGTTAGCGCTTTAATCATCCCTTCACAATGGTTGTTATGGTGTCAGGATGATAGAAGCGCATTATTATCATTATTACATAAAAAATTAAATAGTTCAACTCACCATAATGCAAAACCAGTGGGAGCCCCAAGTGTGTCACTTGTCACGTCGCCTGCCACCAGATGCCATCAGGTGTCCCCAGCAGATTCCCTCCTTACATCTCGGGTGTCCCCAGCGGAGTGCTTCCTTACATCTCAGGTCGGTCAGTATGCAGTGTTGCAGTGTAGGGGTCCCTCTATGATAGGGGGTAGGTGAGTGTGGGGGTCCCTCTATGACAGGTGGTCAGTGTGGACTTTAGGGGACCCTCTATGACAGAGGGTAGGTCCCAGAGGGACCCCTACACTCCACACTGCCCTACCGCCTGTCATAGAGGGACCCCTACACTCCACACTGCCCTACCCCCTGTCATAGAGGGACCCCTACACTCCACACTGCCCTACCCCCTGTCATAGAGGGACCCCTACACTCCACAC
This sequence comes from Aquarana catesbeiana, assembly GCF_042186555.1. NCBI lineage: Eukaryota > Metazoa > Chordata > Amphibia > Anura > Ranidae > Aquarana > Aquarana catesbeiana. The sequence continues at coordinate 620,650,407 of NC_133326.1, read as the reverse complement.
TGACCTACCCCCTGTCATAGAGGGACCCCTGCACTCCACACTGACCTACCCCCTGTCATAGAGGGACCCCTGCACTCCACACTGACCTACCCCCTGTCATAGAGGGACCCCTGCACTCCACACTGACCTACCCTCTGTCATAGAGCCTCTATGACAGGGGGTAGGTCAAGAAACATCCAAACTGGTGCACTCACTCACAGGGCTGCTGTTAGAAATTATTGGGACCCCGTACAGCCTGAGGAGGGAAAGAGGGAGGTGAGAGAGAGGCAGTAGTGAGGGGGGTGAGAGAAAGGGGGGAGGAGAGAAATGAAAGAGGGGGGTCTGACAGAAGAGGGGGGTCTGACATTACAGGAGGACTATATGTAACAGCCTTTCATGTCCCACAATACAGGAGGACTACCAGTCCCAGCCTACCATACCATGCCCCCCAGTACAGGAGGACTACAAGTACAACTCCCAGCCTCCCATGTCCCAGCTACTAGGAGGACTACAAGTCCCAGCCTCTCATGTCCCAGCTACGAGGTGAACTACAAGTCCCAGCCTCTCATGTCCCAGCTACTAGGAGGACTACAAGTCCCAGCCTCTCATGTCCCAGCTCCGAGGAGAACAACAAGTCCCAGCCTCCCATGCCTCAGCTACTAGGAGGACTACAAGTCCCAGCCTCTCATGTCCCAGCTACGAGAAGAACTACAAGTCCCAGCTTCTCATGTCCCAGCTACTAGGAGGACTACAAGTCCCAGCCTCTCATGTCCCAGCTACGAGGTGAACTACAAGTCCCAGCCTCTCATGTACCAGCTACTAGGAGGACTACAAGTCCCAGCCTCTCATGTCCCAGCTACAGGGAGAACTACAAGTCCCAGCCTCCCATTTCCCAGCTACTAGGAGGACTACAAGTCCCAGCCTCTCATGTCCCAGCTACTAGGAGGACTACAAGTCCCAACTTCTCATGTCTCAGCTACGAGCAGAACTACAAGTCCCAGCCTCTCATGTCCCAGCTATGAGGTGAACTACAAGTCCCAGCCTCCCATACCTCAGCTACTAGGAGGACTACAAGTCCCAGCCTCTCATGTCCCAGCTACTAGGAGGACTACAAGTCCCAACTTCTCATGTCTCAGCTACGAGCAGAACTACAAGTCCCAGCCTCCCATGTCCCAGCTAATAGGAGGACTAGAAGTCCCAGCCTCTCATGTCCCAACTATGAGGTGAACTACAAGTCCTAGCCTCCCATGCCTTAGCTACTAGGAGGACTACAAGTCCCAGCCTCCCATGTCCCAGCTACTAGGAGGACTACAAGTCCCAGCCTCCCATGTCCCAGCTACTAGTAGGACTAGAAGTCCCAGCCTCCCATGCCTCAGCTACTAGGAGGACTACAAGTCTCAGCCTCTCATGTCCCAGCTACTTGTAGTCCTCCTGTATATATGAACATGTAAGGCTGGGAGGAGGGGGGTCTGACAGAGGGGAGGGGGGGCGGCTGACAGAGCAGATGAGAGAGACCAACCTCAGGAAGCAGAGGCACACAACACTAGTTAGAACTCCAGGAGCAAGCAGGGCTGGCGTGATTACCCACAGACACAGTTCAGCCCTGCATCCACATGTGACCAGTTCCCTCATGTCCTCCGTCCGTCCTGCACATGACCTGCTCGGCCAATCACAGGACACCTCACCTGCCGCTGCCCAATGCTGAGCCTGAGCTCAGCTCAAACACAGAGCTGATCAATGTTTAGGCAGCTGTGTGAACAGGCACGAGATGATCATGCATCCCTCCGGGGGCGGCGCCGCAGCTCTCTTTCCATTGTAGCTTGAGCCCGCCCGGTCCTCTGGAAAATAGCGGCCGATAGAGACATTATAGCGGCGGAGAAGAAAAAAAAAAACGGAAAAAAAATGATTTCCCAGGACATGTCCCGGGAAAAACTAAAATCGGGAAAAGAGTCCAAATCCCGGGAATGTCCCGGGAAATTCGGGACTATTGGCAACTATGCAATAGTATAGAAAGGACAACAATAAGACAACAAGGTTTAGAAGGCATAATATATATATATTGAATTGACCACCCTGAGTTTCAGGACACCCTGGGAGTCCTCTGAAAGTAATGCTCTTTTACTACTTGTTACCAATATGTTAACAGCCTTGTCTAGGCACAATTAAAAAAAGAGACTTCTATAATGTAGAGACTATGGAGGAAAATTCCTGCTAAACTATGCATGCAAATTTCTAATCCTATAAGTGCACATGTGGAAAAGAACACCAGGCGGGCTTTGTTGCTGGAAGCTTAGCAATAGATCATACATTTCTTTGGGGCCAGTACTTAGATAAATAACCTAAAATAGAAACAAATGATGTTGAGTTTATAGCAGCATAAGGTAGTATCATACAGAAAACGTATATAACAAGGAAGGAAATGGACATACCAGAAAAGTGGTTCCAAATGATTGAATTTATCATGGGTACTCATCCAACCATCTTAGCCAGTTATTCCATGACAGTTAGCACCAGATGAGAACCTAAAATAACTGCTGTAGTGATGATCTATCACATATATTATAGTCTCCTTGATTCAGTCTCAGTGTATAGCCAAATATCAGTAACTAACATGCTTATTATAAAAAAAATTATATTAAAAAAAAGGATATCTTATTTGGGGTAGAGCGGTAGTAAACCACGACTGGTTAAAAAATAAAAAACACCCACAAGGCAATAGCATAATGTGCTAGTATGCACCTGTATACTAGCATACAAGGTAAGCCGGACCTACAGAGCGCATGAGCTGGTGACATCACCGACTCCATTCAGGGTGAATATCTCCTAAACGGTGCACGTTTAGGAGATATTCATTTTACCTACAGGTAAGCCTTACCTGTAGGTAAAAATCACAAAGCGGGGTTTACTACCGCTTTAATTGCTTTTTACTCTACAAAAGTATAGTTTCAAAGCCGAACTCCAGGCTAAACTATTTTTTTGTTTTTGATTTTAGACAGCTGCTGTAATTTTTTTCCCTACTGCAGTTATTCCTACTTCATGTGGAGTCACATGAGCAAAGAGAGCAGTCGTTGGGAGGCCTCCCATGGAGGCAGAGCATTTTCATTTTACGGTCTGTCGGGCAGCGTGATTGACGGTGGATTTACATCACGGGACACTTTTTTTTTTTAATAAAGGATTTGTCCAAAACTGTCTCTTGTGGTTTTTACTTTTTGACACTTTTTTGGTGAATGGTTAGGGTTATGATGCACCCGATACCCATTCACATAGGGGGGGGCGGGATCTGGGGGCCCCCTTGTTAAAGGGGGCTTCCAGATTCCAATAAGCCCCCCGTCTGCAGACCACGACCACCACTGGACAGAGTTGTCAGGAAGAGGCCCTTGTCCCCATCAACATGGGGACAAGGTGCATTGGGAGGCACCCCAAAAGCACCCTTCCTATGTTGAGGGCAAGTGGCCTGGTATGATTCAGAAGGGGGGGCTGCTCACTCGTCCCCCACTTTCCTGGCCTGCCAGGCTACATCCTCGGATAAGGGTCTGGTATGGATTTTGAGGGGGACCCCATGCCATTCTTTTTTTAACATTTTGGCGTGGAGTTCCCCTTAAAATCTATACCAGACCCCAAGGGCCTGGTATGGATTTTGGGGGACCCCATGCTGTTTTTTTTTCTTAATTCTGTCATAGGGTTCCCCTTAACCACTTAATACACTGTATTATATACTCTGCACTGCACTATATACTCTGCACTGCACTATATACACTACACTGACTGCACTGTATTATAAATTCTACACTGACTGCATTATAATATATACACTACACTGACTGTACTGTATTATATATTCTACACTGACTGCATTGTATTATATATTCTACACTGACGACTGCACACTCAATCCGCTAACTAACCTGCCTAATCATCTATCCACTATAACACACTACATATGGTTGCCATATAAGCAGCCTTATATAGTGTGGGGCATGGACTTAGCCCCTGAGCCTTAATTAGCCAAAGGCACCCTGCTTTTGGCCAATCATGGCTTTCACAGCACTTCGCTCTGATTGGCCAAAGCATACAGGTTAGGTGCAGGTTAGGTGCATGTTTTGGCCAATCAGCAGCCGTCAATGCACTGCGTAGTGCATTATGGGGCGCTCTGCAGCAGGCGAACGTCCAGGCCATCTCTAGCAATTTAATTGTTGTCCCATAAGCAAACAACTTCAGCCTTAAGACAAGCAACTTCTGCTGTGTTCACTCTTTAGGCAACCCATGGTGCCCTAAGAATCCTTTAAATATTTATTTTTAAACAAATATTATTTATAGGTATATAAAACAACAACTTAAAACCTATAAACTTAGAAAAAATATAACTAAAACGGACCCAAAAATCTTACCCTTTAATAGTCACACATGGTTAGAAAGCACATTCAGAAAAATTCAGTTCTCCCTACAATGGCTTTCTTTCCTCTGCCTAGTCAGTCCACCTCTAAGTCAGTCCAGGATGAATCAGGCAAATCATTTGGAATTTGTGAACTATTTCCTGAACAGCCTGCATAGTGCAGAGGTTTTAGGAGGAAGTCAGTGGGCAGATTTTCTGGGAATATATAAATTGATTTTATTGCTGACTTCAGGGGAAACGGAAACACTGTGGTTTATGTGTGTGTGTGTGTAATGCTCTTCAAATTATTTCAGTCTCTTCCCTATTTTATGATCGCCTGTCATATGAACTGCAGACTTGTTTATAAAATGCGAGTGTATCCGGTATATATTAGCCGGCTGGAAATCAGCTGTACCACAGACAAGTGGATAAGACACTCCCTTTTTTCAGTACAGCCATAACATTCAGAAAAAAATAGGAAGCTGCTGAAAAAGATGCTACAGTAGGGAATATACACTATATTACCAAAAGTATTGGGACACTTGCCTTTACAGTGAGGTACAAAAGTATTTGATCCAATCCCCTGCTGATTTTTTATGTTTGCCCACTGACAAAGAAATGATCAGTCTATAATTTTAACGGTAGGTTTATTTTAACAGTGAGAGACAGAATAACAACAACAATATCCAGAAAAACATTTCAAAAAAGTTATACATTGATTTGCATTTTAATGAGTGAAATAAGTATTTGATCCCCTATCAATCAGCAAGATTTCTGGGTGCCAAGTGTCTCCTACACAGGTAACAAGCTGAGATTAGGAGCACTCTGTTAAAGGGAGTGCTCTTAATCTGTTACCTGTATAAAAGACACCTGTCCACAGAAGCAATCAATCAGGTTCCAATTTCTCCACCAAGACCAAGACCACAGAGCTGTCCAAGGATGTCAGATACAAGGCTGTAGACCTACACAAGGCTATAATGGGCTACAAGACCATCGCCAAGCAGCTTGGTGAGAGGGTGTCAACAGTTGGTGCTATTATTCGCAAATGGAAGAAACACAGAATAACTGTCAATCTCCCTTGGTCTGGGGCTCCATGCAAGATCTCACCTCGTAGAGTTTCAATGATCATGAGAACGGTGAGAAATTAGCACAGAACTACACGGGAGAATCTTGTCAATGATCTCAAGGCAGCTGGGACCATAGTCACCAAGAAAACAATTGGTAACACACTACGCCGTGAAGGACTGAAATCCTGAAGCACCCGCAAGGTACCCCTGCTCAAGAAAGCACATGTACAGGCCCATCTGAAGTTTGCTAATGAACATCTGAATGATTCAGAGGAGAACTGGGTGAAAATGTTGTGGTCAGATGAGACCAAAATTAAGCTCTTTGGCATCAACTCAACAGTGTTTGGAGCAGGAGGAATGCTGCCTATGACCTCAAGAACTCCATCCCCACCATCAAACATGGAGATGGAAACATTATGTTTTGGGGGTGTTTTTCTGCTAGTGGGACAGGACAACTTCACCGCATCAAAGGGACAATAGATGGGGCCATGTACCATCAAATCTTGGGTGAGAACCTCCTTCTTTCAGCCAGGGCATTGAAAATGGGTTGTGGATGGCTAAAAATTACCCAAAACACACAGCCAAGGCAACAAAGGAGTGGCTCAAGAAGAAGCACATTAGGGTCCTGGAGTGGCCTAGCCAGTATCCAGACCTTAATCCCATAGAAAATGTGTGGAGGGAGCTGAAGGTTCGAGTTAGCAAATGTCAGCCTCAAAACCTTAATGACTTGGAGAGGATCTGCAAACAGGAGTGGGACAAAAACCCCTCCTGAGATGTGTGCAAACCTGGTTGCCGACCACAAGAAACGTCTGACCTTTGTGATTGCCAACAAGGGTTTTGCCACCAAGTACCAAGTCATGTTTTGCGAATGAGTCAAATACTTATTTCACTCATTAAAATGCAAATCAATTTATAACTTTTTTTTTAAATGCTTTTTTTCCAGATATTTTTGTTGTTATTCTGTGTCTCACTTTTAAGATAAACCTACCATTAAAATTATAGACTGATTATTTCTTTGTTAGTGGGCAAATGTACAAAATTAGCAGGGGATCAAATACTTTTTTCCCTCACTGTACACACACATAAACTTTAGTGGCATCCCTGTCCTAGTCCGTATGGTTCAATATTGAGTTGGCCCACCGTTTGCAGCTATAACAGCTTCAATTCTTCTGGGAAGGCTGTCTACAAGGTTTAGGAGTGTGCCTATGGGAATGTTTGACCATTCTTCTAGAAGCACATTTGTGAGGTCAGGCACTGGCCTGGCTTGCAGTCTCAGCTCTAATTCATCCCCAAGGTGTTCTATCGGGTTGAGGTCAGGACTCTGTACAGGCCAGTCAAGTTCCTCTTCCCCAAACTCACTCATCCATGTCTTTATGGACCTTGCTTTGTTCACTGGTCCAAATCATTTTGTGGAGGTGGAGTTATGGTGTGGGGTTGTTTTTCAGGGGTTGGTCTTAGCTCATTAGTTCCAGAGAAAAGTGAACAACATGACTACAACATGACTGCGCATCAGTGCACAAAGCAAGGTGACAGGACCAGTAGATCTGGGCAACACAGTCAGAGTGACTGGTAAGAAGAGCATTGGCACGGCTGACAAGGAAGCTAGATCGCTCTGTATTTTGCAGTTGACTATTCATGTTGAATTGGTGGAATTGATGTTTATGTGAAATTTCTGTTTTGTTCAATAAAAGTGGGCTACCATGTCCTAAAGTACAGTTTGGACTGATGCAACTCATTGGAAAAGCACCTACCATAAGAGCATAATCACCCCAATACCACAATATGCATAAAAAGAACCAGCAGATTTGCTATTATAGTAGCCATCAACACTTCTAGGCACAACCAGTCCAACACCCAAAAACTTCTATGGGTCGCAATGCCTCTATCATTCTTTTGGGCACACATGGCTATTCATACCCATAAATTTGTATTATTTTGTCACTGACATGTCTGGCAAGGTGTTCCTGACCTGTCTTTACATTCATCAGCTACTGCTGTGGCTAGCAGAGCAACTGTACTCTTTCTGGATAACATCTCAAACAAGGCCTCTGTGTTGCTACTTAAGGTAGAACTCAAGTTTAACCCTTAAAGTTTTTTAGGCATCATGAGCGTAGAAATATAAAATCTTTTATCATCTGGTACTTGGCCTAACCATATTATTTTGTATTGTCTCTTTAAAGCTGTGCTATTTCTGCTATTAATTTATGGACTGTGTTTACTATACAGTACATGCATAGCCCTTTTACTGTATACAATTTTATCACAGGAACAAGATTTTCCTTCCTATATAGGAGTAGATTTTGCATGGTTTCCTTTTGGTTTCAATTTGCAAAAACATGGGAGATTAAATCTTATTGAGGACACTACAGGCCATAGTAAGGATTAACCTTTTTACAGAAGTGTCACTGGGTCAGTGGAATGCTGGAAAAATGGATTATTCCTAGCTGAGCCATCATATTTGAATCTATCAAGAATAGAAGTCATGACTCTGATAGGAATTTTAATGTTTAAACTAAGGCAGACACACATCCTATACTACAAAAGCCATTAGCCATTTTCTAGAGCAGCCACAGTCATCATATCATATTAGCTAAAATAAAATCAATATTTCATGTGATGGCCCAGTTAGGAACAATCAGGCCTTAAAATAAAATGCACATTCTACTGTCTGAGGCAGGAAAAAAAATCCTGCTTTATGACTTTTGTACTACAGCATCAAGTGAACATATGAACATTATTTATAATAAGCTTTATTTACCAAAGGCAATAGCGCTCATAGCACCCTAGAGGCATTAACCTTGCCTGAGTCTAAATGTCATAAGCTGATGGATGGGACATGTTCTGTTTGTTTCTAAGGACCCCTTGGTAAGATATGCCCAATGCCTATGTAATATCCTATTACTGTTGATTATGTAAATAGGATTTTCACAGAGAGCACCGAGTGGACTGCAAACAAGTTCAATAGGAGATAAGCTATTGTAAGAAGGCCATAAATTGGCCATTTTACAGTAATGGGGTCCTGTCTTGATCAGGATCAGGCTTGGAAGCCAGTAGCAAGGCTCACACAGAAACCAGCATAATAAATGCATGGACAGATTTCCCTGGTGGATGATGTGGGTTCACCCGAGGCAAGGGGTCTAAGCACTAGCCAGTCTTCCAAAATTCCTAAGATGGGTGGATAGGTTTTGCTGCATGCTAGTGCCAGGTCACAGTCCTCAGGATTGCCTCACCAGGAGGTAAGCAAGCTGGGGTGCGGTAATAGATGTACCAGTTAGGGATTAAGTGGAAGTGTAGTCGGTACATAAGCCAAAGGTCGGTAACAAGTGGGTGCAGGTTGGGATCGAACGGAAGCGTAGGAAGGATCATGCATGCTCTAAATGCGTGCCACGTCCATTGACCTTGCACCTGATAGTGACATCATCTCCACCTCTCAAGTGTCTCTGAGATACCTAGAAGCCAGGCCAACAGCACCATTCCAGAAGCAACATCGCACCCAGTACAGAGCAGAAGACCACTAATTTACTGAGTGCTTTTTAACTTCATTATCTTGTGAGTGTCACTTCTTTTATTTACATTACAGTAAATTATTACTAGTCCTGTAGAATGCAGTCTGACTTGGCCTGGTCCTAAACAGCATGACAGCACGGTCACACACCTTTCCAGTTGACGTGTCTCTCTCCAAATACCTGGCTCCTTCCTGGGCTTTTTGATTTATATCATCCCTCCCTTTTGCTGGTACTTGTGGGCCTTGTAGTTGTGACTTCAGCTTCACAGTATGCAAGGTCCTCTTTTGAGACTACATCATCCAGATTGCTCTGGGCACTTGTATTAGAGCGATGGCAAGACAAAGTAGTAAACACTGCCATCTTGTGGGTGGGCAAATAGAGTTCTGCATCTTCAGTAACAATGCCCAGTGTTAAACTTTGATATTGTTATTAAAGGTTAGAACCTCTACCAGGTTGTAGTTGCTGTCTGTGTCCACATTGGGGTTATTTTAACTCACTTCCAAAGTGGTACCAGTAGTCGGGACAAGAAGTGCTGAAAAATCCATGTTAAAAAAAAAAAATCAATACCCTACTAAAAAGATTTTCTTTATATCGCTGTCTGTGTTTATCTCCCCTCTGTTCCCGTTTAAGGTGGACCTGGAGGGGGAAACATAGAGCAATACAACCAAAGAAAGACTCTATCCCAACTCTATCCGAAACTGGAAAAAAAAGTTTTGAGGTAGACATCTACCTTCGGAACCAATATCTAACATAACAATTTCTTCAGCACATGGCAGTGTGTTACTATCAAAGAAGTCTCTAAAATGGCAGTAAGTAAGACCCTCTCTAACTGGAAAGCCTCAAGCTGGCCATAGGTGGATTGAAATTCGGCAGGGACCAGACAAATTTTGATCAGTGTGTCGCTGTCCCTGTTTGACAGAAGTCAATCATCTGATCAACTTCTGCCAAGTGAACAAGTTGGTAAAATGTTATCGATCGGTGCCTACTGCTGCTGATCAGTGTATTTTGACAGTAGTTCTTTCCGCTTGGGTTTGTCTTGCCAATGTCTTTGAGGGGGGAATTCCGCTATCCACCTCATTTGTGCAGGGGTAAATTACCCATCTATAGCCAGCTTTGCCATACAAATACTCCATGCTTGAGACAGAGCCTTGGGAGATTTTGAACTAGCTAGTCCTTATTCTTCACTATTCTGTTGGGAAGTGAAAGGATCTGATGCTTTGCATCACCATGCAAGGATGAGCACATATTTTCCCTAATCCATCACTCTTGGAGAAGTATTTGTCCATCTATAGCTTTCCTTTCACAAAAAAGAAGCACACTTACAGTATTTCAATTATTGGGATTCACTGAAGGCATCTGAATGTATTTTCAGCCGGTGGCCCCTAATGACTGGAGTAAAAAAAAAAAATGAATATGTTACAACAACAAAAAAAAAACAATGTAATTGCCATTTTAAAACACAGACTAGACCTATAAATATATATAGTAATTACATTTCTCCCAACTGTCCCTGATTTGGAGGGACTGTTCATGATTTGGAACAAAGTCCCTCTTTCCTCCTTATTTGTCCCTCCTTTTGGTCTGATCTATATAGTTGTATATAAAATGCACTTTTTATTTTTCAAATCTTCTTTTCTTTTTTTATCTTTTCCAGTGTTATACCTTTCATTTGATTTCTAAGTTTCTGCATTTGTAAATTAAAAAGCCGCTATACAGGAATAGTAGTGGTGAAAAAAAAGCACTTGTGGGTTTAACTAACCATTTTTTTTATATATAATTCTCTTTTGCCCTATGTCTTGAATAAACTTTGTCTTCTCTGTCAGCAAGGGCTTCTGGGTAGTTTTAACTCACTATTATGCTGCAGATGTTGGCGGTCAGCAGATTAAACATCAAAACCACAATAGGAAAAAAATGTGATTGTGAACTTTTAGGATAATAAACCTCAGGCCTCACCCAAAGGTTGTGGCTTTCTTTCTTTCTGAATTCAATATGGTTTTCCAAGACTCTGGGCCATAAAATACATTGACTCATTTGATGCTGGATATCACTGTCAGTTTCTACTGGCCAGAATCTAGACTAAGATTACCATAGAGTGAAGGAGGGGGATGTGAGGTTGTTAACCTTATTTTGCCATACATCATTTAAAATATTATTCAAAGTACTATTAAACCCTAAAAGTAAAACTGCCCTTTACATTTAAGGCTGACTCCAGAAAACCTGAAATCCCTCCTTTGCAATGAAGCTGTGCTTGCACTGCAAGGGTTAACTTTTCCTTTCTGCTTATGGGACTTTTTACTTACCTGATTGGTGCTTCCACCTGCTCCAGCAGTGGTGTGTCCCTTGGCATCCTCCAGTGAAGGGCTATTGTCCCTGCATTGGTTTTGATAATGTCAGTGGACCTTAGACTGCCAATGCATAGGAAATAAGAGGCTGCAGGGACCAGTCTAGCTCTGCTTTACCAGTTCTCCTAGACAGAAATGAATAGTTAAAGGGGGTTTAAAGTCTCAAGGTTTTTCAATGCATTGGTGAAAAACCTTTTGTGGTGCAGCTGCCCCCCAGAGCCCCCCTTTTACTTACTTGAGCCTGATCTATCAAGCAGCGAGAACAAGCACAACAGCTCCAGCCGCTGTCTTGGGTCCTCATTGGATAGATTGATAGCAGCTGCACCACAAAAGGTTTTTCACCAATGCATTGAAAAATCTTGAAACTTTAAACCTCCTTTAACTATTCATTTGAGAACTGGCTCCTGCTGCTGTCAATCAAATCCAGTGACACGGGAGCCGGGGGCGGGGCCGAGTCCTGCTGTCTGTGTCAATGGATGCAGCAGCAGGACTCGGGGGCGCACCTGCACGAGTGCCCCCATGGAAAGCGGCTCTCCGTTTGGGCACTCGAGAAGAGGAGGAGCCAGGAGGGGGACCCCAGAAGAGCTGGATCGGGGCCGCTCTGTGCTAAGTATAACATGTTTGTTATTTTAACCCCCAAAAAACAAACCTTTACTATCACTTTAACCCTTGCAAAACTGTTGCCCACAATGTACTTTGCTAACGCCAGCATTTTCTCTCCTTGTTCTTCCGGGTGCTTGTCTTCACCCATTGTGATCGGCCAACACAGGATGGTGTCACATGTGTGGGAGTGCAGTCATACTGGCACACTGGTAGAGGGACAGAATATATACTGAACTGTGCATGTGCAGTTTAGTGTACATTCTGCTTTAAGGACTGGTAAGCTGCAGTCTATTCCAGTTTAGTTATCCTTGCTACATAAGTAAACACTACCTTTGGGAAGGGTTAGAACTTCCATTAGATTTCTATTGTGATCTAAATGAAATTACCCCTTTAAGGGTAGATGTCTCAAAAAGAGACACAGACAGAAATGAAAACACGACTGGCTCTAATCAGCTTGATCAGTCCAAGCCTAAAGTGTAAAGATTTGATTGGAGTCGAGCTTAAGGCTGGGTTCACACTATTGTAAATTAGAAGTTTCCCCACATCCAATTCGCATAGCAGGAGATTGTGACCGGCTCTCTATGGAGCCGGTTTACACATCTCCATAGCGGCTCTGGTGCGAATTGCAGCAGGAGTCCTGTGCGTCTTTTGGTCCATATCAGGTCTGAATTCAGCCAAAAATTCAGGCTAAAATCAGACCTGAAACGGTGAATGGAGACGCACAGGACTCCTGCTGTGAGCCGCTGCGTGTTCTAGTGTGAACCCAGCCTTAAATGAAACAAAACTTTGTACCATGAGGAATTTCTATGCTGTTAATTCTGACCTCTCCTTGAAATGCTTTTTGCCTGACTAGCATGCTGATACTCTGGCTTCAGTGATGTCTGTGTCACTGACCTTTAAAAATATATAAATCTGGTGTTTTCATTTTACAATGACTCTTCACTGACTGCATGCTTGTTTTAGGTCTGTAATTCAGAAAATGTAGAAATCAAAGACAGCAAAGGCTGCTATAAATAGATAACATTTATGGCTTTCAAAATGAATAAGATTTAAATAAAAACTTAAACTTTTAATATGCATACATTATGGTGAAGTTTAATTTTCTGGACCTTCATTGGTCGCCAAAGAAATAATAATAATATGGTATAGAGTCTCCCTCATGTGGATAACTTGAAGAGTTACAGGTAGCAAAAAAAGTTCCACTAATTCGGGAACATGAATCATTCTGAGATAAGTATTTTTTAACCTATTGCCAAAGTGAATGGTGCATAACGCTATAGGCAAATATTGTCTGTTAGTTTTTATACATCATTTTCAAAACTGAAAATGAAAGCTCAGTTTCAGCCAAAAACCTCATTTAGATTGGGCAGGAGCTAAAATCTCTGGTAGAATGCTATCAGTCTCTGTGTCCTTTAGAATTTGAAGCTCCGTATACACAGGCCGAATGCCGACATTCTGTTGGATGAGCATTCTGGTAAACCAGAAGCCAATAGCGGAGAGGACTGATCAAAGTGTTCTGGTGGGGGGGCCATCCCCCTGTCAGAACACAATAGCTCAGCGGGGCAGATAACTGTACTAACGTCGGATCTGACCAAAGCTGACAGTTTTTTTTCGTTCAACCAGATGGGTTATACAGAAAAAAAACTCATGGTATGTACCAGGCTTTACCCTCACCTGCTGTCCTGCCATTTTTTGCACTGGTGGCATGGGGACAGGAAGAGGTAAATGCTATAAACTTCTCTCTCTTTCAAACTATAAAACAAATTTAGGTCAGACTTTATTTTGCTATACTATAATGACATGAGATCTATGTTATAAAAAAAAAAATTATATATATATATATATATATATATATATATATATATATATATATATATATATATATTAACATAGATATAGACAGTATCTCACAAAAGTGAGTACACCCCTCATGTTTTTGTAAATATTTTATTATATCTTTTCATGTGATAACACTGAAGAAATTACACTTTGCTACAATGTAAAGTAGTGAGTGTTGTCACATGAAAAGATATAATAAACTATTTACAAAAATGTGAGGGGTGTACTCACTTTTGAGAGATACTGTATATACACGTATATATATATATATATATATATATCTATATATATATATAGATATATATATATATATAACCAAAATTACACGCACATTAACTTTAATGGCATCCCAGTCTTAGTCCATAGGGATCAATATTGAGTTGTCCTACCCTTTGCAGCTATAACAGTTTGAACTCTTCTGGGAAAGCTGTCCACAAGGTTTAGGAGTGTGTCAATGGGAATGTTTAACTACTGTTCCAGGAGACATGGATGAGCGAGTTTGGGATGGAAGAACTTGACTGGCCTGCACAGAGTCCAGACCTAAACCTGATAGAACACCTTTTGAATGAATTAGTGCGGAAATTGCGAGCCAGGCCTTCTCATCCAACATCAGTGCCTGACCTCACAAATGTGCTTCTGTAAGAAATGTCCAACATTCCCATAGACACACTCCTAAACCTTGTGGACAGCCTTCCCAGAAGAGTTGAAGCTGTTATAGCTGCAAAGGGTGGGCCAACCCAATATTGAACCCTTCGTACTAAGATTGGGATGCCATTAAAGTTAATTTTTTCAGCCTGTATTCCATTTATGTTCCCCTGGTAAACCTGTGAATCCCACTGTCTTTCCTAGGGTGGTAATACCCCTTCCACTGTAGCTATGAAGAAAGCCATGGTTAATACGCAGGCTGCTCTCCTGATTTGGACTGCAAATGTGTCTTCTTCTATTAATTTCATTACATGGGGAGGGACAATTTATAGTTTACAAGAGATAGCTTAGAAGGAAGATAGCAATAGGGAGATTTTATTAAAACGGGTCTGTGCATAGTAATGGCAGCTGTGCATAGTAACCAATCAGGTTCTAGGTTTATTGTCCAAGTTTAACCAGTTCTGGACCGCCCACCACACATATACTGTCGGCGATCGGATTCGCTACAGAACCGATCAATCTTCAGGTCCAGGCCTGGACCTGCTGATCGGTTCTGACAAATGAAAGAGCCTCCTCTGCCTGTGTAATGTAAACACAGGCAGAGGAAGTGATTAAGGATGAGCCGAACTCCCCTGGTTCAGTTCGCTCCAGAACTTGCGAACAGGCAAAAAATTTGGACGAACACACAAACACCGTTACGGTGGAGACGGACATGAAAAATCAAAAATGTTAATTTTAAAGGCTTATATGCAAGTTATTGTCATAAAAAGTGTTTGGGACCCGGGTCCTGAAAAAATAAAAATTAAATATTCCTTTAAATATTGTGTCTTGGTGGTGATTATAGTATGCCTGTAAAGTGGCGCAGTTTACCCATGTTTAGAACAGTACCACAGCAAAATGACATTTCTAAAGGAAAACAGTAATTTAAAACTGGTTGCGGCTGTAATGAATTGTCAGGTCTTGACAATATAGATAAAACTCATTGAAAAAAACGAGCAGTTAGTGATAGTTCCAGGTAGGTTTAGGGTACCCCCATATATTCCCTAATAAAGGTTTAGAAGAACAAAGCTTCCTCCCACCCCAGTCGCGAGCACTTTTATGTGGTTGGGTCACCCTGGAATTCTGGGGGGACTGTTTATTTTCTATGTAAAATATGAGGTACTGCTGCTCGAGTTCCAAAAACTGAGGAGTAGGGATGAGCCGAACACCCCCCGGTTCGGTTCGCACCAGAACCCACGAACGGACCGAAAGTTCGCACTAACGTTAGAACCCCATTGACGTCTATGGGACTCGTACGTTCGAAATCAAAAGTGCTAATTTTAAAGGCTAATTTGCATGGTATTGTCCTAAAAAGGGTTTGGGGACCCGGGTCCTACCCCAGGGGACATGTATCAATGCAAAAAAAACTTTTAAAAACGGCCGTTTTTTCGGGAGCAGTGATTTTAATGATGCTTAAAGTAAAAAAAAAAAAGTGAAATATTCCTTTAAATATCGTACCTGGGGGGTGTCTATAGTATGCCTGTAAAGTGACGCGTGTTTCCCATGTTTAGAACAGTCCCTGCACCAAATGTCATTTTTAAAGGAAAAAATCTCATTTAAAACTGCTTGCGGGTTTAATGTCATGTCGGGTCATGGCAATATGGATGAAAATCAGTGAGACAAACGGCATGGGTACCCCCCAGTCCATTACCAGGCCCTTTGGGTCTTGTATGGATATTAAGGGGAACCCCGCACCCAAATTAAAATAAGGAAAGGTGTGGGGCCACCAGGCCCTATATACTCTGAACAGCAGTATACAGGCGGTGCAAACAAGACAGGGACTGTAGGTTTGTTGTTAAGTAGAATCTGTTTGTAATTTTGAACATTTTTAACGTGTTTAGCTCCAGCCAAAAAATCTTTTCTAAGCTTTTTGGAAAACATAGGGAAGGGTTATCACCCCTGTGACATTTGTTTTGCTGTCTTTCCTCCTCTTCAGAAGATTTCACCTCACTTTTTTGTCCCAATGAAAAATGTTTTTTGAAAATTTGGGTTTTTTTGTGGAACAAGGATTGGAAAGCATCAGTGGAAAGGAGAAATTGTTTTCCCATATTAACTCTTACAGGAGAGAATTTCCCTTCCTAGGGGTAGATTTCATCTCACTTCCTGTTGTCTCCTTCCGTTTGCAAGTAGGAGTCGTTTGTAAGTTAGATGTTTGAAAGTAGGGTCCTGCCCTATATACTCAGCAGAAATTTGGGCCTTAGGTGTTGCTGTGGCCACAACACTGTAAGCCCTCACAGGGCCCTGCTGTGAAATAGTAGATCAAGAATTGTAATTACATGCCCCTGTTGAACAGGAGCTGAAAAATTAGGCCTTAGGCACTGGTGCTGGTGCCACAACACTGCAACCCCTCACAGACACTCTAGTTGGAACGCAGGAACGAGCCCTGCTGCAAATTATTGCTTCAAAAATTGTAATTACACGCCCCTGTTAGACAGGGGCAGAAAAATTGGGCCTTAGGCACTGGTGCTGGTGCCACAACACTGCAACCCCTCACAGACACTCTAGTTGGAACGCAGGAACGAGCCCTGCTGCAAAGTATTGCATCAAAAATTGTAATTACACGCCCCTGTTAGACAGGGGCAGAAAAATTGGGCCTTAGGCACTGGTGCTGGTGCCACAACACTGCAACCCCTCACAGACACTCTAGTTGGAACGCAGGAACGAGCCCTGCTGCAAAGTATTGCATCAAAAATTGTAATTACACGCCCCTGTTAGACAGGGGCAGAAAAATTGGGCCTTAGGCACTGGTGCTGGTGCCACAACACTGCAACCCCTCACAGACACTCTAGTTGGAACGCAGGAACGAGCCCTGCTGCAAAGTATTGCATCAAAAATTGTAATTACACGCCCCTGTTAGACAGGGGCAGAAAAATTGGGCCCTAGGCACTGGTGCTGGTGCCACAACACTGCAACCCCTCACAGACACTCTAGTTGGAATGCAGGAACGAGCCCTGCTGCAAAGTATTACATCAAAAATTGTAATTACACGCCCCTGTTAAACAGGGGCTGAAAAATTGTGCCTTAGGCACTGGTGGTGGCGCCCAGAACCAAAAATGTTCTTACAAGCTATCAGCGTGATGATTGAGGAGGAAGAGGATAATTACTCAGGGATAGTCACTCAGCATCAGCATAGGCAGTCTTTGAAGGGATCTGAGATTTCAAAAAAAATTATTCGGTTACATCAGCATCAGGTGCTTGGTAGCTGGTGGTGATCCAAGACTCATTCATTTTTATGAAGGTCAGCCGATCGACCGAGTCGGTGGACAGACGCACCCTGTGATCGGTTACCACGCCTCCAGCAGCACTGAATGTGCGTTCCGAAAGAACGCTGGATGCAGGACAGGCCAGTAGCTCAATTGCATACTGTGCAAGCTCTGGCCAGTGATCCATCCTCAAGACCCAGTAACCCAGAGGATTTTCGGTGGGAAAGGTGTCCAAGTCTGATCTTGCCCCTAGGTATTCCTGCACCATGTAAAACAGACGCTGGCGATGGTTGCTGGAACCGATCATACCTTGGGGCTGCGGACCAAAAAATTGTCTGAACGCATTGGTCAGACGGACACCTTCTCCACCGCTCCTTCTTTGACTGACCGAAGCCTCAGCAACACGTTGTCCAGAAACAGGAGTTTGTAACCTCCCAGTCTCTGGGAACGCGTTGCACAGACCTTTCTGCAAGGCCTCCCGAAGATGTTTCATCCTCTGCTCCCTCTGCGATGGCAAGATAAGGTCCGCAACCTTACCCTTGTAACGTGGATCAAGGAGGGTTGCCAGCCAGTATTGGTCCTTCTCCTTGATACCACGAATACGAGGATCCTTACGCAGGCTTTGCAGGATCAGGGAGGCCATGCAGCGTAGATTTGCTGAGGCATTCGGTCCGGAGTCCTCTGGGTCACTAAGAACGACATGGTCCGCAGCCACCTCCTCCCAGCCACGTACAAGTCCATGTGTTTCTTGGGACTGATCCCTTAAAGACTGCTGCTGATGCTGAGTGCCAGGCTCCACCTCCATACTGACACAATCTTCCTCCTCCTCCTCTTCCTCCTCGTCCTCTTCCTGTGTGATCGGCGGGCACGCAGGAACACTGTCTGGATAAAGGGGGCCTTGAGAGCTAAGGAAGTCCTCCTCTTCCTGCCTCTGTTCTGCCTCAAGTGCCCTGTCCATTATTCCACGCAGCGTGTGCTCCAACAGGTGTCACTGATGCATGCACTGTCACTGCTCACCATCCTCGTGGCCTCCTCGAATGGTGACAGGACAGTGCATGCATCCCTGATCATGGCCCACTGGCGTGGGGAAAAAAAACCAAGCTCCCCTGACCCTGTCCTGGTGCCATAGTCGCACAGGTACTCATTGATGGCCCTCTGCTGCGTGTGCAGCCGCTGCAGCATGGCCAACGTTGAGTTCCACCTGGTGGGCATGTCACAGATTAGGCGGTTCTTGGGCAGGTTAAACTCCTTTTGGAGGTCCGTCAGCCGAGCACTGGCATTATATGACCGGCGGAAATGCACACAGACTTTCCTGGCCTGCCTCAGGACATCCTGTAAGCCCGGGTACCTGCCCAAGAACCGCTGCACCACCAAGTTAAGGACGTGAGCCAAACAGGGCACATGGGTCATTTGTCCCTGTCGGAGGGCAGAGAGGAGGTTGGTGCCATTGTCGCAAACCACCATTCCTGCCTTAAGTTGGCGTGGCGTCAACCACCTCTGAACCTGCCCCTGCAGAGCTGACAGAACCTCTGCCCCAGTGTGGCTCCTGTCCCCCAAGCACACCAGCTCAAGCACCGCATGGCATCTTTTGGCCTGCGTACTTGCGTAGCCCCTTGAACGCCTACGGAGCACCGCTGGTTCCGAGGAAGAGGCCATGGAGGAAGAAGAAGAGGAGGGGGTGGAGGAGAGAGGTGTGTCACAATCAGCATTTTGGAGGCGTGGTGGCGGAACAACCTCCAACACTACTGCACCTTGTCCTGCATCCTTCCCAGCTGCCAGCAGAGTCACCCAATGCGCCGTGAAACTTAGGTAACGTCCCTGTCCATGCCTGCTGGACCATGAGTCAGCGGTAATATGCACCTTACCGCTGACCGCCCTGTCCAGCGAGGCATGGACATTGCCTTCCACATGCCGGTAGAGAGCCGGAATCGCCTTCCGTGAGAAAAAGTGGCGTTTGGGTACCTGCCACTGAGGAACCGCACATTCCACAAACTCACGGAAGGGGGCAGAGTCTACCAACTGAAAAGGCAGCAGTTGAAGTGCTAGCAATTTTGCCAAGCTAGCATTCAACCGCTGGGCATGTGGATGGCTGGGAGCAAACTTCTTTCGGCGGTGCAGCAGCTGGGGCAGGGAAATTTGCCTGGTACAATCTGACGTCGGTGTACCAAAAGCAGATTGCCCACAAGTACTTGGCTGTGACACACCTAATTCTACACCTTCATTCCTCTCACTGCAGGTCTCAGAGAGGACTGAAGGTCTAGTGGGGTTGGAAATCTCAGCTGATGAGGAGCAAGGAGAGATCCTCTTTGTTCTTTGGTGTGGGTCTTTTAGATACGCTTGCCAACGAACTGCATGGCAGGTCAACATATGTCTGGTCAAGCATGTGGTACCCAAGCGGGAGATGTTTTGGCCACGCGAGATACGCTTGAGACATATGTTGCAAATAGCAGCGGTGCGATCTGATGCACTCGTCTCAAAAAAGGCCCACACCAAAGAACTTTTTGAATAACGCGCAGAGACTGCAGCGCCCTGCACATGTGGAGCTTTGGGGTGTGATGCAGTCAATGTGCTGCCCTTAGGCTGGCCCCTGGAGGGCATCCTGCCTCGTTGGTGATGTGCTGCCGCCTCCTCCTCCTCCTCCTCCTCCTCCTCCTCTCTCCTATCAGGCACCCACGTTGAGTCAGTGACCTCATCATCCCCTCCCTCCTCATCACTGGAGCAAACCTGGCAGTATGCTGCAGCAGGGGGAGCATGACTGCCAGATTGCTGTCCTTCTTGGGCACCCCCTCTGTCCGCGCTCATGTTACTGCCTTCATCGAGCTCAGTATCGTCATCAGAGCCTTCCAAACGCTGGGCATCCTCCTGGAGCATGTACCCAACACTGTGGTCAAACAGTTCGAGGGAATCCTCATGAGGACATGGTGGAGCTAGGGAAGGAGTCACTGATGACATTGAGCTGAGGGAAGAGGCCGCTGCTTTGCCAGACAAAGCACCCTGGGCATGGGTGAGAGAGGATGAGGAGGATGAGGACGGCTTGGTCATCCACTCGACCAAGTCTTCCGCATGTTGCGGCTCAACACGGCCAGCTGCCGAAAAAAAGGCCAAGCGTGTCCCATGGCCACGTGCTGATGAGGATGCACCGTCTCCACGACCAGCACTAGACACAGAGCCTGCTTGCCCTCTCTTATTGGCTTGTGACTGTCTGCCTCTCCTTCTTGGCCTTCCAGACATACTAATGGCCTGTAGCTGCACTAAGCTGGGATAGAACACCTGTAATTTTCTTCAAGTAGCTTTATATACTGTAACCAGACAAGCCTGCCTGTCAGTAGGAAGATAACAGGAACGGATCTAGCTGAACACTGTGAGCAGGACGCACTGTACTAAATGTAAATAGTCTAGCTGCCTGACCGTGGTACTAATAGGATCAAATAGAACACCTGTAATTTTCTTCAGGTAGCTTTATATACTGTAACCAGACAAGCCTGCCTGTCAGTAGGAAGATAACAGGAACGGATCTAGCTGTACACTGTGAGCAGGACGCACTGTACTAAATGTAAATAGTCTAGCTGCCTGACCGTGGTACTAATAGGATCAAATAGAACACCTGTAATTTTCTTCAGGTAGCTTTATATACTGTAACCAGACAAGCCTGCCTGTCAGTAGGAAGATAACAGGAACGGATCTAGCTGAACACTGTGAGCAGGACGCACTGTACTAAATGTAAATAGTCTAGCTGCCTGACCGTGGTACTAATAGGATCAAATAGAACACCTGTAATTTTCTTCAGGTAGCTTTATATACTGTAACCAGACAAGCCTGCCTGTCAGTAGGAAGATAACAGGAACGGATCTAGCTGTACACTGTGAGCAGGACGCACTGTACTAAATGTAAATAGTCTAGCTGCCTGACCGTGGTACTAATAGGATCAAATAGAACACCTGTAATTTTCTTCAGGTAGCTTTATATACTGTAACCAGACAAGCCTGCCTGTCAGTAGGAAGATAACAGGAACGGATCTAGCTGAACACTGTGAGCAGGACGCACTGTACTAAATGTAAATAGTCTAGCTGCCTGACCGTGGTACTAATAGGATCAAATAGAACACCTGTAATTTTCTTCAGGTAGCTTTATATACTGTAACCAGACAAGCCTGCCTGTCAGTAGGAATTTAACAGGAACGGATCTAGCTGAACACTGTGAGCAGGACGCACTGCACTAAATGTAAATAGTCTAGAAGATAACAGGAACGGATCTAGCTGAACACTGTGAGCAGGACGCACTGCACTAAATGTAAATAGTCTAGAAGATAACAGGAACGGATCTAGCTGAACACTGTGAGCAGGACGCACTGCACTAAATGTAAATAGTCTAGAAGATAACAGGAACGGATCTAGCTGAACACTGTGAGCAGGACGCACTGCACTAAATGTAAATAGCAGGAACGGATCTAGCTGAACACTGTGAGCAGGACGCACTGCACTAAATGTAAATAGTCTAGAAGATAACAGGAACGGATCTAGCTGAACACTGTGAGCAGGACGCACTGCACTAAATGTAAATAGTCTAGAAGATAACAGGAACGGATCTAGCTGAACACTGTGAGCAGGACGCACTGCACTAAATGTAAATAGCAGGAACGGATCTAGCTGAACACTGTGAGCAGGACGCACTGCACTAAATGTAAATAGTCTAGAAGATAACAGGAACGGATCTAGCTGAACACTGTGAGCAGGACGCACTGCACTAAATGTAAATAGCAGGAACGGCTCTAGCTGAACACTGTGCGCAGGACGCACTGCACTAAATGTAAATAGCAGGAACGGATCTAGCTGAACACTGTGAGCAGGACGCACTGCACTAAATGTAAATAGCAGGAACGGATCTAGCTGAACACTGTGAGCAGGACGCACTGCACTAAATGTAAATAACAGGAACGGATCTAGCTGAACACTGTGAGCAGGACGCACTGCACTAAATGTAAATAGCAGGAACGGATCTAGCTGAACACTGTGAGCAGGACGCACTGCACTAAATGTAAATAGCAGGAACGGATCTAGCTGAACACTGTGAGCAGAACGCACTGCACTAAATGTAAATAGCAGGAACGGATCTAGCTGAACACTGTGAGCAGGACGCACTGCACTAAATGTAAATAGCAGGAACGGATCTAGCTGAACACTGTGAGCAGGACGCACTGCACTAAATGTAAATTGCAGGAACGGATCTAGCTGAACACTGTGAGCAGGACGCACTGCACTAAATGTAAATAGTCTAGAAGATAACAGGAACGGATCTAGCTGAACACTGTGAGCAGGACGCACTGCACTAAATGTAAATAGCAGGAACGGATCTAGCTGAACACTGTGAGCAGGACGCACTGCATTAAATGTAAATAGTCTAGATAGAAGATAACAGGAACGGATCTAGCTAAACTGAATACAGTGTATATATATATATGCAACACCTGGGATGCATATATATACACAATACACTGTAAGTGCAGCTAACTGACTGACTGTTCTGCCTAATCTATCTAACTCAAATCAAATGACACTGTCTCTCTCTCTCTCTCTATCTCTCAGCACACCGGAACACACACTACACAGGGCCGCCGTGCAGGCGGCCTTATATAGTGTGGGGTGTGTACTAAATCCCCTGAGCCATAATTGGCCAAAGCCACCCTGGCTTTGGCCAATTACAGCTCTCTCTACTGACGGCGCTGTGATTGGCCAAGCATGCGGGTCATAGTGCATGCTTGGCCAATCATCAGCCAGCAATGCACTGCGATGCCGCAGTGAATTATGGGCCGTGACGCGCCACACGAATTTAGCGCGAACGGCCCATAACGTTCGCAATTCGGCGAACGATCGAACAGCCGATGTTCGAGTCGAACATGGGTTCAACTCGAACACGAAGCTCATCCCTACTGAGGAGTAAGAATTGATGTTTATTTGAATTCATGATGTCATTTGGTTGATAATAATAAAAGTGTATTGAAGGATATTTAATGTGAAAAAAAAAACAATAAAGTGCCACGGCCATTTTCTTTGGATTGTCTTTGGATTTTTTTATAACAAAAAGTAGAAAGAATTTTTTTTCCAAGATGTTTTTTTTTTTTTTTTGGTAATATCGCTAAAGAAACTTCTATTTGTGGGAAAAAAAGGACACAAATTTTGTTTATGTACAGCATTGCATGACCACACAATTGCCAGTTAAAGCAGTTCAGTGGCAAATTGCAAAAAGTGTTTTGATCATGAAGGGGGTAAAACCTTGCGGGGCTGAAGTGGTTAATTGAACAAGCTAACGTTAGAAGCTGATTGGTTACTATGCACAGCTGCACCTGATTCTTTTTGGACCAGTTTTAGTAAATCTCCCCCATTGCTTGGTATTCAGTTGTTTCAATTCTTTGGAAGTGACAGGAACATATTTTTGGCAAGATTCACTTGCTAAAAACGCTCTTAGCCTGAAAAATGAAAACAAATGCAGCCACCACATCTTTGGACTGGTAAACTGCAAGGCTTGGGTATCTGCTTTTAGCTTGCAGGGTAAAAAAAAGATAAAGAGCCCTTTTTTTTGTTTTTGCTTGAAGTTACTTTAAAACGCTGACAGCTTGCAAATATTTTGTTTTGATTTTTTAAGTTATCTGATAAAGTTGTATTTTAAAAAAATGTAAAAACCCCACACGTGATAAACTTTAGTAATACAGACCAATCCATCAAGGTTGTGCTCACTTAGGAAATGAGGGGTTACATTGAACATCATTTAGAGGCAATTATCTATTTCCATGGAGAGTGATAAAAATAAAGATTCCGCTTAGCCTCCTGATGAGATCAGTCCTTGAAATATTGATTATAAATAAAGAGATTTTCCCATATTACCGTTTGATTGTAACCTAATGTAATTCATCTCTCTCTGATCAGCTAGACAGCGACAAGACAATCTGGATAATTGAAGCTTTTAGTTGTTATACAACAATATGTTCCAAAACATAAATGCTGCAGTGTAATGTTTGGAAACTGGGTAATAACAGGTTATAGTCACTAGTTATACACATTTAATCATGTTATGATATTTTCTTACTCACACAAAGCAAAGGTGTATAGTGATGAAGGAACAGGGGTCAGAATGTTTGGTTTTACAATAACTCGGGTTTGTCATTTTCTAGCTCACATACTTTCAAAGAAAATGTTTAATAAGATAAGATAAGAGATAAGATAAGATAAGATTTATTGTCATTGTAAAAAAATCACAATGAAATTACATTGCTACTCCACACATTATTCATACATCACAATTTCCAACCATACTTTTACCACATAGGATTTAATTATACCAAAAAGTGTGTAAAATATATAAATATATAAAAGTGTGCCCATATTATAAAAAGTATAAAAAGTACCCTCATATTAAAAAAAAAAAAACTAAACAAGACAATAAATATAAACTGGTGTTAACGTTACCTAATATCTGTAATTCCTCAACATTATTATTATTATACGGGATATATATAGTGCCAACAGTTCACGCAGCGATTTACAACATGAGGACAGACAGTACAAATACAATTTAATACAGAAGGAATCAGAGGGCCCTGAATAACAGAAGCAGTGCAAATTGTATTATTGACACTGGTAATATTTGATATTGGGATCATTAATATGAAAGGTGGGAGGTGTGAAGACTTGGATCCAGCAATAGGAAAAAAAACCTTTAAGATGGAACATGACATGTGAAAGTAATTGGCTATGGTGTTCATTGCAATAGGTCATAATCTTTTGGTATTTTCATATGTCCTAGACAGTTTTTTACATTTTACATGCCATTGACAGATTTGGTATGAGGGGCATTACTCTTGTCTAGCTCCTACAGTTACATTTCAAATAATACAAAATCAATAAAAAGTCAGGCAGAGTGGGAGCCCATCATGAGGGCCACAGGAACTATGCATACCCGGGGACTTAACACAGAGATCTCACCAAAAGAGTTCCTGAAAGATCTAAGAAACTGTTAGATGGTTTAACACTTCAGCATCTTCCAAAAACTAAAGGATCAATGAGGCCACCCTGTAATGTTGTGAGATAATTTTTTATTATTTATAGTTATTTTACGTTGTACTACAAGGATTCATTGGGCTTGATTTACCAAAGGCAAATAGGCTGTTCACTTTGCAAGGGAAATGCACTGTGCAAATGAGCTTTCCCCAGAGCCTAGTGACTAAATGTTTTTCACACATGATTACTGTGATGCACGCCGACTGATAGGTGTGAATAGTCATTTTACAGATTTTTGTAGTAACAGGTGTAAAATAAATCAACACAATGTAAATAAAGTTATCAATTTAATGTTTGATGTGTTTCTATGCATGATTTGTAATCATATTTGTACATGGGAGCAGCATTATTTGTTCATGGCATACGAAGACTCTGTTTTCTGCTTTGCAGTGCTACACTATGGTTGTGCTTTACTGCTCCTTCTCACAGGGCTGTAGATAATTTTTTGTTCTGGGGGGGTTCAGCAGCAAAGACTAAGTAAAAGACTTTTTAAATAACACAAATTGTGCCAAATTCATAAAGTCTGGAAAAAGGAAAAACTATGTGTTGCTCATAGTAAGCAATCATATCCTTAATTCTATTTTCTCAGATCATCTTGAAAATTTAACCTGATTTCAGTTTTGCCTTCTTCTGGCTTTTATGAACATTGCCCAGTGAGGTTGACTATTACCCAGCCTAAAGCCTGGTACTAATTGAACAAAAAAAACCTGACAGATCACTGTACTAACACATGCGGTGTTGGTGCAGCGATCTCCCCCGCTGTGCTATTGTGTTCTGACAGGGGGAGAACACAGCGGTCAGTGCTCTCTACCATTGCACTGCCTATCAAAGGGGGGTGTAATACTGTAATAGCAAATCTTTCTAGGCAGGTGCAAAGGGCACCATCTTGTGCAAGGAAGCACACTCACTGATTTTTTGTTACCCAGCATACCAGGCAAGAGAAGCAGTGCTACATCACAACTTTCAAGCTTGAGAATGAGGGGCATGACAGCGAGGCAGTGACCTGCGGCGCCTGTGGGTGTGGCCAACCATGATAGTGGGAGAGTCTTAAGGGACATAGTTAAACCACACAGCTGGGTTCCTTGTACCTATGAAACATGCTAAGGATGAGACTTCCATAATTGTTGTGTTAGCCTATTAGGCCCTGACTGTAGCGATTTGGGATCATGGGCAGAATCACAGTGATTCTGCCCGCAAGTCCAAATCACACTGCAATGCTGGCTAAATGCAGCACATGTGTTTGTGTTCCATTTATTTTTAATGGTACCAAAAGACGATGTGGTTTTGGATACTTGTTGTGCAATAAACCGCTCAACAATCACAGCAAAAAGACACCACATTGTGGTGCCAGTAAAAATGAACTGAACACAAACACATGGGCTGTGTTTTGCCAGCATTGCAGTGTGATTTGGAATTGTGGGTAGAATCATGGCGATTCTGCCCACGATCCCAAATCGCTACATGTACCTAACAGGCTAACACAACAATTACAGTTACAACGCACATTACGGCTCACTGATTTTTGGTAGAGATAACAGCACATCATTTCTGCTTGCTGATTGGTTGCCAGAGTTGACAGCACAGGTTACAGCTCACTGATTAGTTGCTAGAGGTTACAGCACATTATTTCTGTTTGCTGATTGGTTGCTAGAGGTTACTGCACACCATTACTGCTCACTGATTGGTTGCTAGAGGTTACTGCACATCATTGCTGCTCACTGATTGGTTGCTAGAGGTTACTGCACATTATTACTGCTCACTAATTGGTAGCTATAGATTACAGCTTATCAATACTGCTCACTGGTTGATGCTAGAGATTAAAGCAGTGTGACAAAATACCAGCCTTTCTGGGATACAGAAAAACTAACTCTGTTAAGCATGCCGCAGAGAGTAGTGGGCATGACCAGATTGCGTATAAGAATGGCCTAAGCCCTTGTTCACATTGGAGCAACTTGTTATGCGATTTGACAACTCAAATTGCATGAAAAGTCTCAACCTATTGCCGGCAATGGCCATGTTCAAATGTGGCACGATTTGAAAAAGTAGATCCTGCACTACTTTTGGTGATTTCAGAAGCGCCTTGCATAGACATCTGTACATGAAGCCGCACAGATGTCTTCCAAGTCACACCTTAAGTCGCACTCAGATGCAGCTTTGAATTCGTGAGATTTCAGATGAAGTTGCACGATTTCAATGCCGCAGTCAATGTGAACGGGGACTCAAAGAGGGTGATTAAACAGAACCACCCCTTGGTCATCTATCTCTAATTGAACATAGCAACTGCATCATTGACTACACATTGCCATGCTATTGATGCTTAGCTTGACGGTTACGCAACATGTCAAGTTTCACAGGCGGCGGCGCCGTTAAACTTTCCCATTGATGTCAGTCGCCACAGCCACAAGCCACATGCACAGATAATCAGAGACTGCAGATGGTTTAAAGGAGATAACCAGAGACTGCAGATGGTTTACAGGAGATAACCAGAGACTGCAGATGGTTTACAGGAGATAACCAGAGACTGCAGATAGATTACAGAAGATAACCAGAGACTGCAGATGGACTACAGGAGATAACCAGAGACTACGGAGGGACTAAAGGAGATAACCAGAGACTGCGGATGGATTACAGGGAATAACCAGAGACT
This sequence comes from Aquarana catesbeiana, assembly GCF_042186555.1. NCBI lineage: Eukaryota > Metazoa > Chordata > Amphibia > Anura > Ranidae > Aquarana > Aquarana catesbeiana. Next base: position 620,622,114 of record NC_133326.1, on the reverse strand, counting down.
GCGGATGGATTACAGGAGATAACCAAAGGCTGCGGATGGATTACAGGAGATAACCAGAGACTGCGGATGGATTACAGGAGACAACCAGAGACTGCGGATGCGACCTACTACAGGAGAGATGATCACGTAGCCATTTTTAAAATTCTAACTTTCAGCAATGCACAGCTATACAGGGGGGTAATCAACACTGTAGGGGAGGGTTTAGCATAATGCCCCGTACACACTTTCGGATTTTCCGACAGAAAATGTGTGATAGGACATTGTTGTCGGAAATTCCGACCGTGTGTAGGCTCCATCACACATTTTCCATCGGATTTTCTAACACACAAAGTTTGAGAGCAGGATATAAAATTTTCCGACAATAAAATCCGTTGTCGGAAATTCCAATTGTATGTACACAAATCCGACGGACAAAGTGCCACGCATGCTCAGAATAAATAAAGAGATGAAAGCTATTGGCCACTGCCCCGTTTATAGTCCCGACGTATGTGTTTTACGTGTCCGCGTTCAGAATGATCGGATTTTCCGACAACTTTGTGTGACCGTGTGTATGCAAGACATGTTTGAACCATCATCCGTTGGAAAAAATCCTAGGATTTTGTTGTCGGAATGTCCGAACAAAGTCCGACCGTGTGTAAAGGGGCATAACAGTGAGTCTGCATGCAGTGTATATGTGTCTCTGACAATCTTCAATCTTCATATAACTATTGTTAATATAGATTCCATGGCTCCCGAGGAGGCCTGTGTTAGTGGTGGCCCCTTCCAATCTGATTGTTTGGAACATTAATACCTGCCAATCAACCCCTTTAACCACTTACGGACCGCTGCACGCAGATATACGTGCTAACTTTGAAGAGGAATATCGTTGTTATGGCAGCAGCCAGCTGCCATAACCCCGGTATCCTCTTCTTCGGCTGGCGGTCCGCTTGCAGATAAAAGTGGTCTCTGTGGCAGATTCACAGCGAGATCACTTTTATTGGCGCGGGAAATGCCCCCCTCCCGCCGCACTCCGGTGCCCTCTGCCGCTTACCAGAACCGTCGGCAGCAGCGGAGGCGATCGGATCCTCTTCCTTCCTTGGCATGGAGACGAGTGAGGGGAAGATGGCCCCCACCTGTCTCCATACCATTGCAGGGTGGAAGTGACGTCAAAACGTCACTTCTGCCCATAGCTCTTAAAAAGCCATTTTTTTAATTATTTTTTCAAATGACATTTTTTTTTTATTGCATTTTAGTGTAAATATGAGATCTGAGGTCTTTTTGACCCCAGATCTCATATTTAAGAGGTCCTGTCATACTTTTTTTCTACTACAAGGGATGTTTACATTCCTTGTAATAGGAATAAAAGTGACAGAATTTTTTTTTAAAAGAACAGTGCAAAAATAAAAAAAAGGTAAAATAAATAAGAAAATTTTTTTTAACGTTTTTATTCATCTCCATTGGAGAAAAGTTTCAGTACCGACGAAAAAAGAAAGTACAATTACAAATATATATATATAAAAATAAAAAAGGAGGATTAAACAAAAAAGAAGGAAAGTGACAATCTAGAAAAGATAATATCCAATATTACATCGAAAAGCAAGACATTTCAGTTTACACCTTGATTACAAGTGTTCGTTCTTCATCACAATTGTATATTGGTAATAATACAATCTCCTCAAAGAGAAAGGCACATTTTAGTGATAATTTTTGTAGGTATTCCTATTATTTCTTGACCATGCTAGCTATATATGAGCCCAGAGGGCTCTTCCGGGGGAGCCTCCGCAGCAGTAGACATTTATCTAGAAGCCCATGCACCCCAAATTTTCTCAAATTTTTTGGGACATTTCCGGCTCATATATGTGAGCTTGTAAAGTGGAAGGGTCTTGTCAATGAGTGTTTTCCACTGTCCCACCGTTGGGGGGTCTGCCTGCTTCCATTTGATTAGAATGGCTTTCCTCACATAGAATAGGGTGTAGAAAATGAATAGCCTCTTATGGGTGTTTGTGGTAAGGGTATCACAAATCCCCAGGAGAAGGACACGGGGATCCAGTGTAACTGTCAGGTTCCCAATTAAGTTGACGTATTGCACCACCTCCCTCCAGAACTGTTGGAGAAGGGGGCACGACCACACCACATGCAGAAAAGTACCTGTGTCAGTGTTACATTTTGGGCACCTATCAGAGTAAGAGGGATATATTTTAGCAAGCCTTTGAGGTGTAAAGTATGCCTGATGAAGGAATTTTAGCTGGATGTACCTATCCCTGGCAGATATCATCAGAGGGATATATTGTTGAATGCCTTCCTCCCAGTCCTCATCCGTCAGGGAGGGCACATCCGACTTCCATTTATTGAATAGCCTGGACCCCTGGCTATCAGTTCCCAGGGACACCCGGAGGTACAAAGAGGAAAGGATACGGTCTACATTTTTAGAATTAAGGAAGCGCTCCACCATATGTGATTGTAGTGAATCTCTGAAGGGAATTGAGCCTGAATTGCGTGTCTCAACTGCAGATAGCGGAAAAACATTTTGGTGGGGAGTTGAAAGGTATTTCGCATTTCGTCAAATGAAAGAAGTTTGCCCTCTGGCATTATATGCTGTAAGATCTTAATTTCATATTTAGCCCAGACTGCTGGGTCTGGAATCATTAACAGATGTGGTAATTTAGGGTTACCCCAAAGTGGCGTATAGGGTGAAAAAGTTTGTGGTGAATTAAGCTTAGCTGTCAACTGTTCCCATATCTTGGCGGTTGTGCGCATGGGGACAGTCATCGTATCTTGTGCTTTTGGACCCCTGAATACCAGGTTACTCAATGCTGAGTACGACCCCAATATGGCTGCCTCTAAATTAACCGCCGGATTATGTTGGACATAGGTTGGACTTGATGGACTTGTGTCTTTTTTCAACCTCACCTACTATGTAACTATGTAACTATGTTGTGATTGAACGAACCACCAGCGTACCGTCACCAGCACTGCTGCCCAGTAATACTGTTTGAAGCACGGCAATGCCAACCCGCCTGCAGATAGGGGAAGTTGCAGACTGGTTTTAGCCACCCTGGGGGTCTGACCCGCCCAAATGAAAGTATTGATCACCCGGTCTAATTGCTTCAAAAATGATTCAGGGATAGGTACTGGAGTATTTCTAAACACATATAAAAATTTACAAAGGAGGTGTTCCTACGGGCCCTAAAGTACACCACTCAGCGCCAGGAAAAGATGCTGTTCTGAAGCAGAGATAATAAATAAAAATGAAGATAAAGATGAAAATAATGACCAATTTGCTAACCCACAAAAGGTACGAAATCCAGATAGTAAAAAAGCAGCCGTTTAAAAACATAGATAAATCATGATAAACAGTGGTATAAAATAATCGATAAATTAGACTATAATATCACACTAAAACAGCGCTAATGTTGAGCTGAAATAAACATGCATGTGGCCAACTTCACACAAAAGTCCTTTGAGAGTGATAAGGAGTTTAAAAGTAGTTCAGAAAGTGTTCATAGGTGATCATATTATAGAGTCTCAGTGTGCACCTTCCACCAGTCAGTTCAATTCCACCATGTGAGAACACACTCCCCTCAGGGGGTTAAACTCACCAGAGCTAAGTAATAATAAGCCTCCAAGGAAAGAAACATCCAAGCCACAAGCCACTGCCAGCACCACTCCGGAGGATTCACAGATGATCAGAGCTCAGAAATGAACCTTTGCAGACTTCCTTATGTGAGTGGTTGCTTTGTTTTCTTGATACATCCAAACAAAGTTTGAAGTAAAACTCTGGGCAAGCATCACAACAGATTTTTCTTTCCCCTGCAGGGGTATAGGCGGTCACAGTGTCTGCCACTGTGTAGCAATCAAGGATGTCCCCCAAACTTTACTTGCATGTTATGGTGTGATATTTACATGTAAAGGAAAGAAGGGATATCCATCGCGTAAAACCATAGGAGAACTTTTATTAAAGCTTAAGAAATATATGTACTCACATTTCAAATGAAAAAACGAGCATAAGAAAAAGATATCGAATTCCCTTTGTTAGAGGTGCTGCAAGGCGTCTGTAGCCATATAAAAATTTGGGGAGGAATATCATTTTGAGGAGGTTCGTCCTACCCACCGGTGTCAGGGGAAGAGACTTCCATGTTAAACATCGTCGTGTTAGTTGTTGTAAAATCGGGTATACGTTATCTGTCAAATAACAAGAGAGGTCCTTTTGTATTTCAATGCCCAGATACCGAAATTTAGTAACCATTTTCAGGGGTATGTGGGGGGGAGGGAGTAGGGGTGGCTGGGAGATTGGGAAAAGTACAGATTTGTTCCAATTAATGCGTATTCCGGAGAAGGAGCCAAATAGATCTATGATCCTCAAGGTCTCTTCAAGGGAATAGGAAGCATCCGGGAGATAAAGAAGGGCGTCATCCGCATAAAGGGAGATTTGTTCCCTTAGAGGGCCCATCTCCATCCCCCCTGCAGCCGCGGAAGACCTAATAAGGATAGCGAGAGGTTCGATAGCCAGGGCGAACAATCCCGGGGATAATGGACATCCCTGTCTAGTGCCCCTGTGTAGTCTGAAGGGGGACGAGAGGGACCCATTGGTTCTGACTCTGGCAGTAGGATTGGCATACATCAGCTTGATCCATGAAATAAATTTAGGCCCAATGTTAAACTTTTCTAATACGTGCCAGAGATATTCCCATTCGACCGAATCAAATGCCTTTTCAGCGTCTAGGGAGGCCACCACTCCGGGGGAACCCCTGGCAACTGCGTGGGATATATTTGTATATAACTGTCACAAGTTGATGTCTGTTCCTTTACCTGGCATGAAACCTGTCTGGTCCCCATGGACCAGGGAAAGGATAACTGAGTTGAGCCGATTCGCTAGAATTTTTGTGATTATCTTAGCGTCAAAGTTTAATAGCGAAATAGGCCGGTATGACTCACAGAGCTCGGGGTCCTTACGGGGTTTAGGGAGTACAACAATCACTGCCTCTGACATTGATGGGGGAGGCATTGGCCTTCCAGCATAGATAGTAAAAGTTCATGAAACTGGGGGGCCAAGGACTCGCTATTAGTTTTATACAATTCGGCCGGTAGACCACCTGGGCCTGGGGATTTTGCAGATTGCAATGATGAAATTGCCGTCTGCACTTCTTTAAGAGTAATGGGTGCATCTAGTTTGGTTTTTTTTTCCTCCGATAGGACCGGAAAGTCTATTTGACTTAGGAAATGTTGCAGGGTATCTATAGTGTAGTCAGTCTTAGACGTATATAGGAGTTCATAAAATTGTGCAAATCTGGCATTGATCATAGCAGGATTGGCCAGAAGATTTCCCATATCGTCTTTGAAGTTGGCAATGTGTGCTATGGTGGAGCGCTCCTTAGCCAGCCATGCCAGCAATCTCCCTGATCTCTCCCCTTGTTCAAATATCCTCTGTGACTGTGAGAGCAGAAGCTTGCGAGTCGCAGTTGCTCGCAACAACGCTATCTCACGGTGAAGAGCTTGAAGTGTGGCATAAGTCCCTGCATCTTTGGTAGTCACATAGCTGGATTCTAGACTCTGAGCCCATCCCTCTGTTTCCTCTAATGCAAGCTTATTAAGTTTCCTAACTTTATTGATAACCATGCGATACTGTCCCCGTGTGTATGCCTTAAAAGCATCCCACACCATTGAAGGGGGAGCTGTTGCTCTGTTTTGTACCCAATATGTATTCATCTCTCCCGCAACCTCAGGGGCGACACGCTCATCTGTTAGCCAAAAACCCGAAACTCGCCATAGGCCTGTGCCCGTCGGCGAGTCCGTGTTAAGTTGCAGAAGGAGGGGGGCGTGGTCAGAAATGCCACGTGGCAGAATCTTAACCTCCTGGACACGGGAGAGAATGGGACCACTGGCATAAAACAAATAAATTCTCGAAAAAGAGGCGTATGTGGCAGAATGACATGTATATTGCCTTTCCCTGGGGTAACGCCATCTCCACACATCACTAAGGCCATATCCCTCTGCCCAGCGCATCAGCGGGGAATCAGAGGCCCCATCATCACCAAGCCTATCCATACTGGGGTCCGGGGGCATATTAAAGTCTCCAGCCAAAAGTATGGCTGCTGTCGGGTATTGAGCCAGTATAGGGGTCAGTTTGTGTAGAATCGTCATAGAGGCTGGAGGTGGAATATATAAGCCCACCACTACCATTTCAATCCTGTCGCACATAGCATGCATGACAACATATTTCCCCTCGGGATCTAAATGGAGATCCAGTAGTGTAAAGGGTAGTGATTTGTGGACCAGGACACTGACTCCCCTGGAGTATGTGGAGTACGTGGAGTGATAATAAGAACCCACCCAGGGCTTTTTTAGAGCCAATGTCCTGCTCCCCGTTAAGTGTGTCTTCTGCAAAATGCAGATATGGGGGTTGTATTTTTTAATGTAAGTAAAAACCAAGGAGCGTTTTATCCTGGAGTTTAGGCCCCTTACATTCCAAGACATAACATTAAGGGGATTCATTCTATCTCCCTGGGATATGTGCCACAGGATTGATACAACATAAACTCCATACAGAGCTCACACAATATCAAAATATACTTAGTGATATATATATTCGTGATTACACAGTAAACTGAAAAGCTTGCCCTCTCTAGTGGTAGCAGACTAACATTGCATGTCATACTTTGAGTAAAATACTGATTGTACAATCTGAAGCGAGTAAAAACCATGTAAATTAAAAATAAAAGAAAAACTACAAAATTTAAGCCTAACCTGGGGTAAAAACCCCAACTCCAAACTTTCCCTCCCTCCCCCCTCCCCGCACCACCCCCCAAACTTCGGGATGCTTGTTCCCCAAAACTAATTGCGACAACTGCCCATGGGGCCCGTGAACAGTGAGACACCAGAGCAACTTAGTCTGTGCACCTAAAGAGCAGTCAGTGAGACAAATATTTCCGGATAAACGATCCCTGCAGATCAAAATGTCTCCCAGAAAGTTCCAGGGGTACTATTCTTAAACTGGAACATGTTGCAAACTGGGGACTCCGGTCCCCTTATCAAATGATTAAACACGATCATAAACGTCACTCCATCTCTTTTTGCGTACATGTTCTCTAGCCAGCAGCAATATATACTCACAGTACCAGAGCTTAAGAAGATTATGAGAGTAGCTTATTCACCACTGGCTGGATAAGCTGAGGAGAAAAAGTTATGCTTGTCCTGGAATCGGCAGACGAAAAAAAACCTCAGGTTATAATGGGATTTAATAAGATCGATCGAATCATCCTCGTGGTATTGTTTCAAGCCACCTGGACGCTTCTTCAGGAGATGTGAAAAACTGCACTGATTCTCCATCTTGTACTCTCTGGCGGGCGGGAAATAACATGCTATATTTCATCCTGCGATTGCGGAGATCCAGTTTGATTTGATCGAAAGATCTTCTTAGCTTTTGTGTGTCAATTGAGAAATCAGGAAAAATCATGAGTTTCGAAGCACTTCGATCTTTCTCGCCTCCCGCAAAACCTGATCTCGATCCCGAAAGTTCAGGAGTTTTAAAATAAATGTGCGTGGAGGAGCTCCCGGGGGCCCCCAGGTAGCAGGCATTCTATGTGCCCTCTCCACCACAAAGACATCAGAAAACTTACCATCTGAAAGAAGGGTACGCAGCAAGTGCTCAGTAAATGCCGTGGGGTCTTTACCTTCTGCGCCCTCTGGTAGCCCCACTATCCGGAGGTTGTTCCTGCGATTTCTGTTCTCAGCATCCTCTGCACGAGCTTCCAAGACTTTCATTTTTGTTTGCAGCGTGCGGAGTGAGACTCCCTGATCTTGCAATGTGTCTTCTACCTCCCCCACTCTCCTTTCAGCATCAGTGAGCCTGGAGCGGAAACAGTCTATGTCTCTGCGTATTAAACTTATGTCCAGCTGCATGCTCTCTATTTTCCCTGTCAGGGTGGTTTGGCAGGTGGTAATAGCCTGCATGAGGGCTTCAAAGTTGTTCTGCTCCCGCAGCACTGTGTCTGTGTCCTCTGCCTGGGACGCCATACTGGCCGCTGTGGTGGGAGATAGGCGCGCTGTGGAGGCCATTTTCCTCGGGGTATTTCTGGGCTTGCGAGACGCCTGAGTATATCTCCCTCTGGGCATACCTGTCCCGAGTTGCTCCGGTATCGTTTGTGTCCGATTTTGAAGAAAAAAAATTTTTAATCGCGTCCTGTCACCCCCCAAGCTCATGTGCAGAAGCGAACGCATACGTGAGTAGCAACGGTTTAAACCACACATGTGAGGTATCGCTGCAATCGGTAGAGCGAGAGCAATAATTATAGTCCTAGACCTCCTCTGTAACTCAAAATATGCAACCTGTAGAATTTTTTAAACGTCACCTATGGAGATTTTTAAGGGTAAAGGTTTGTCGCCATTCCACAAGTGGACGCAATTTTGAAGCATGACATGTTGGGTATCAATTTACTCAGCGTAACATTATCTTTCACTATATAAAAAAATGGGCTAACTTTACTGTTATCTTATTTTTTTATTCAAAAAAGTGTATTTTTTCCAAAAAATGTGCGCATGTAAGGCCCTTGCGCAAATACTGTGTGACAGAAAGTATTGCAACGACTGCCATTTTATTCTCTAGGGTGTTAGAAAAAAAATGTATAATGTTTGGGGTTCTAAGTAATTTTATAGCACAAAAAAACAGTTTTTAACTTGTAAACAACAAATCTGAAAAAGAGGCTCGGTCCTTAAGTGGTTAATGCCCATGTGAACCTAAGACCCCTTTCGCACTGAGGCAGTTTTCAGACTTTTAGCGCTATAAATGACGCCTGCAAAGTGACCTGAAAACTGCCTCTTATGCCACCCCAGTGTGAAAGCCCAAGTGCCTTCACACTGGGGTGGTGCACTTGTGGGATAATAAAAAAGTCCTGCAAGCAGCATCTTTGGGGTGGTTTGGGAGTGGTGTATACACCGCTCCCAAACCGCCCCTGCCCATTGGAGCACCTGAAAAACGTTTCAGCAGCGCAGCAACACAGGCATTTTTAACCCCTTCCTGGGGGTTAAAAAACGCCCAGCTAGCAGATGAAAAGCACTGCTTAAACAGCGGTAAAGTGCCGCTTTACCGCTAACGCAGCTGCGGCTGCAGTGTCAAAGGGGTCTACTGATTCTTCCAGAAACTACCTTTCAAAGTGGTAGCTTCAGCCTCTGGAAGAATCCTTACGGCTATGTTCACATGTAAGTTAAGGGGGTCAATAGTTAGATGTTTTCCTTGTCAAAAGAAGTTTATTGAGTATACAATGTTATAAAGATACATAAAGTAAGTTTACAAGGATCTATAAAGTAAGCTCATTATTTTACAGTAGGGTTTATATAGGTAAATATCATGAAATTTCAAATATTAAACATTGGGTTCACGTAAACCTAAATTAAAGATATATATCATTTCCTTAGTTACTTTTGTAGATATTTAAATGATTTATACCTACTATACATATTGTTTAGAAGTAGATTGTATATAGGTCAAATAAATTCTGATAATGAGCTTTAATCGTAAGGTGGAGAAAAGGAACGAGAAAGAAGAAAAAGGGTTGAAAGGTAGAGGTATGGTCCACAAGGTTGTCCCGCTCGTCAGTTTATTATTCTTTTTAGTTTTCTTTGAAGCCTTAGAATGGGTGTCTCTGTAAGTCATTTAATCTGTTACCATGGCAACAGGACAGAGTCATTGAAGTTTGACAGGAACTGTTGTTTTATCCATGGATGCCAAAGTTTTTCAAATTTTGGAATTTGATTTTGATCGATGGCTACCATCTTAGCATGGGACATTGTATTATTCATTCTGTGAATTGTTTCTGCTAGTACCAATGTAGGAGATTTCCATGCCTTGGCCACTGTTTGTTTTGCAGCCGTTATTAGTTGGATCATAAGTTTGAATTGAGAGAGTGTTAACCATTCCGGTTTTAGATTAAGTAAAGTTAAATATGGATCTGGTTGTATTATTTTTTAAAATATTTTAGATGCAATCACGAAGACTTCCTTCCAGAAGGTTTGGATTACTGGGCACGTCCACCATATGTGTAAATATGTGCCTATTTCTGGGCATCCTCGAAAACAAAGAGCTGAGGTATTAGGTGAATATTTTGCCACTCTAGCGGGTACAAGGTACCAGCGAGTTAGGACTTTATAATTTGTCTCCAGTGCTAAGATGTTGGGTGAAGATGACTTAGATGTGAGCCATATGTTAGACCAGTTACGTGTCTTCTAAAGTTCGTCCCAGGTCCTCCTCCCACCTCTGAACGTAAGAGGGTCTATTAAGATTTGCTACTCCATATAATTGATTATAAAGTGATGAAATTGTACCTTTAGCAAATGGATCTTTTGTACAGATTGATTCAAAAATGGATAATTGAGATAATGGTGTATCCCCCTTTAGGAATGGTGTATAGAAATTTTTGATTTGGAGATATCTAAATATCTCAGAGTTTGGTAGATCATATTTTTCTCTAAGCGATGGGAATGAAAGGAATGATTTAGATGCTATGAAGTCATTTAGTGTCTGAATGCCTGATGTTGTCCAAGCTTTAAAAGAATTTGGGTAGATCCATGCCGGATAAAAGGCCGGATTTCTGATAAAAGAAAGGAGAGGATTGTGTGGAGATTGTAACTGATATTTGGTTTTTAGTTTATCCCAGAGAGATAAGAAGTGTTTAGTTATGGGATTATGAATTTTAAAGCGGTCTTTAGGATCAAGCCATAATAAATTTGATATTAATAGAGGGTCATTTTCTGAAGTCTCTATAAATACCCATAATGGGATTTCCTGTTTTGCATGGTATTTGGACAGACTGGCAAAATGTGCTGCTCTGTAGTAGTTAGTAAAATTAGGGTATCCCAGGCCTCCTTTATTTTTGGGAAGATGTAGTGTGTGTATAGGTATACGTGGTTTAGAAGAGCCCCATATAAACGAAGTTGCTCTTTTTTGTACTATTCTCAAAAAATAGGAAGGAATTGGAATAGGGAGGACTCTGAATAGATAAAGCAATTTGGGTAGAATAGTCATTTTGATTGCATTAATCTTCCCTATCCAGGATAAAGGAAGTTGCGACCATTGTTTTATTTGTGATCTGTCTTAATACAGGAGGATAATTGGTTGAGAATAAGTCAGAATGAGATGCTGTTAAATGAATTCCAAGATATGGGATTGATTTTTCTGCCCATGTGAATGGGAGTGCAGCCCTAGCCTGGATTAATTCCATGTTTGTGAGTGAAATATTAAGCACTAGGCATTTCTTAGGATTAATCATAAGGCCGGATAGGGCTGCAAATCCATCAAGAGCTGGTATTAAGTTAGGACCAGAGACCTGTGGTGATGATAGAAAAAGTAATATATCGTCTGCAAATATACATAATTTGTGTGTAATACCTCCTACTTCAATGCCAGTTATAGTTTGGTTTGTTCTGATGTATTGGGCCATGGGTTCAAGTATAAGGGCAAATAATAAGGGAGATAATGGGCAACCCTGTCGGGTACCTCTTTCGATATTAAAGGCTTTGTATCCAGCATATTTTATATAGGCTTTGGGTTTATTATATAATGCTTTGATCCATGTTAAAAAGTGGGGTCCAAAACCCCATTTTTGTAATGAATATTGCATATATTGCCAGGATACTGTGTCAAATGCCCTCTTAATATCGAGAGATAGAAAACATAAAGGGATTTTCCGTTTTTTTAGCAATATGTGCCAATAACACTGCCCTGCGTATATTATCGCCTGCCTGTCTAATTGGCATGAAGCCTACTTGATCTCTATGTATTAATTTTCCTATAATGCTATTGAGGCGTTTTGCTATTATTTTTTCTAATAATTTAATATTGAGGTTTAACAGAGAGATAGGCCGATAATTCACACAGGAAGTACCATCAGAAAGGGGTTTTGGGATCATACAAACAATTGCCATTAGTGTTTCTTGCCGAAAAGAATGTCCATCTAGAAGTTTGTTAAAAGTTTCAGTGAGAATGGGAGAGAGTATTTCTGAGAATGTTTTATAGTATAAAGCCGAGTAGCCGTCTGGGCCTGGTCTTTTGTTAAGTTTTAGGTCTTTTATGGCGTTAGCAGCTTCATCTATAGTTATAGGCTCATCCAAACTGCTTTTTTGATTCTGAGATAACTCAGGTAAGGTTATTTTTGAGAAGAAGGATTCAGCCTCTGTAGGATTAAATTCATTGTTTGTCTTGTATAAAGTTGCGAGATGTGAGTGAAATTTATGGACTACTTTAACTGGATTACAAGTGTAAACATTTTTTGATAATTTCAAACGTATTGGTTTGAAAGATTTGTTAGTTGAATTTAATGCCCGAGCCAAATATGTACCTGGTTTGTTTGTATTCATGTAGAAATTGTGTTTGGAGCGTTTGAGGGATTTATCAACTGACTCAGTGAGAAATAGATCGTATTCCAATCTAGATTTTTCCAGATGAGATTGTGTACTCTGAGATGGATTATCTTGAAATGATATGTAGGCTGCATTAAAATTGAGTTCTAGTTTTTTTGCTAGATTTTTGCGTTCTCGTTTAAATAGTGCCATTTGTCTTTGTATTGTACCACGCAAGACAGGCTTATGAGCTTCCCACAGTGTTATTGGGGAGATGTCTGTTGTATTATTAATTGATATGTATTCCTTTAAAGCTTGTTCAATGGCCATCTGATGTAGTGGGTGTTTGAGCATTATGTCCGGTAAGTACCACGTTGGGTCATGCGCTTTTGGTATGGCTGAGGTTATAGTAGTGTATACTGCATTATGGTCAGACCACGGAATCGGAATTATATCTGATGCAATAATTTCTGGTATCATTCCTATTGTTAGAAAAATATGATCTATTCTGGTGAAGGTTTGATGAGGGTGCGAGAAATAAGTGAATTTCTTTTTCATTGGGTTACTTTCTCTCCACGAATCTACCAGATTGTATTTGGAAAGAAGTTGAGAAAAAGGTAATCTAGAGGTTATTTTGGATGGTGTAAAAGGTGATTTATCTAGAAATGGGAGGAGGACCTGGTTCGAATCCCCACACATTATCACTGTTCCTATTTTGTGTGTATTAATCACTTGTAGTATATGTGAGAGGAATGGTGTAGGTTGTTTGTTAGGAGCGTAGTAGGAAATCACCGTGATTGCTGTATCCATTATATAACCCATGAGTATCAGGTATCTACCTTCTGGGTCTTTAATTTCTGATGATAAGGTGAATGGTGTGGATCGGTGAAATGCAATTAGAGTTCCCCTTTGCTTGGTACAGGCAGAAGCCGTGTAAATTTGTTGATAAAAAGGAGAAATATATTTTGGAGTAGAATCTTTGGTGAAGTGTGTTTCTTGGAGGCATACTATGTGAGCCTTCTTGTTATGGAAAGTACGGAAGGCTTTGGTCCTTTTTTGAGGGACATTTATTCCCTGAACATTCAGGGAAAGTATATTCAGTGGTGCCATGGCAACAGATCAAATAGTTTTGACTTACTTTTTGTTATGCAGAGCTGACTGCGCAGATCAACCTGTGTGGACTGAAGAGATGAATAGATAGAAAAGAAACCAGTGAATTCTGGAGTAAAGAGTAAACAAAAAACATATGAGATTAGATGATACATTGTATAAATTATTTTTTGCAAGTAATCACAATTTACCCATGAAAGAGAATAAATATCTCTCTCAGGGGAATAAGTGCCTTCGTCACACTCCCACATAATATGGTTGGGAGAATGAGGAGGGCTAATGGGGGTACACGGATCTTCCGCTTACAGGAGAGAAGTGCTATGTCAAAAGACATCAAAATGATGTTTCATTAATTGGAGTGCAGAATATAATTTTTGTTGAAATTATTTATTCCAGGGTGGTTGTATATGGTTAGTCTTGCCCTAGGCTAAATAATTCAGTTAGAAAGGTACTGTTAATAACTTTGGTATTGATGAAGATAGTTTGAATTATTTTGGGATTTTAACCCTTTTAGAGTAAACAATTACATATTGTATTCATATGTAACTCATAAAATTGAGGTTGTATTGCTTCAGATTAGAATAAACAAAAACATAATTCTAGGAACTAGTTAGGTAATAATATATTTGTTTTAAGAAAAGAAAGAAAAAGCTTCCATTACTTCTGGATTATTGAACATATTTGTCCTAAAAAGTAATAAATCTATTGTTATTACCTGATAATATATAACTGAACAAGAATTTCCTTATTTCACTTATATATTCTAAGGCTATATGAATCAGAAGTAATGAGAAATATAACTGGAATGTAACATGATCCCACACAGTGTGTGACTATCATAATGCAGTTACATTCAGTTATAAATACAGGTTTTTTATAGAGAACCATCTCTTAGTATAATAAATGAAGAGATATCTGGAATTAGGATGTCAGTCCATTGAATCTTCTTGGTCCATGGATGATGTGGCATAACGGCCTCTTTTGTGAGAATGATGATTCCCATTTTGTTCTGAAATTTTCTGAGTGCTGCCTGAAGGTGAAGATGATGCCATTCTTCTGCGTGTGGGAGAGTTGCTGCTTGTGGGTTCTGTCAGATTTAATTTTAAAAGGGTTTGTTGTAGTTCATATGCTGATCTGCTTCTGTAAATTGTACCTTGGTAGTTAAATCTGACTGAAAAGGGGAAGCCCCATTGATACATAATGTTGTGGCGTTGCAGTTCCATTAGTTGGGGTTTCGTGGATCGTCTTTTAGTAATAGTAAGTTGGGATAGGTCAGCAAAAATTTGATAATTGTGTCCTTGAAAATTAAGTTCCTTTTTTTCTCTTGCAGCAATTAGTATTTGTTCTTTCGTTCTGTAATAATGAAATTTTGTGATTATATCACGTGGGGGTCCATCTTTCTTTTTGGCTGTGAGGGCTCTGTGTACTTTGTCCAGTTCTAAACGTTCAATAGGGATATCTGGCTTTAGTTCTTGTAATAGAGCAGTAATAGTAGATTGCAGGTCTGTCACAGTTTCAGGTATTCCCCTTATGCGCAAGTTTGAACGTCTGGCTCTATTTTCGTAATCTTCGAGCTTAGTTTGAAGTATTAAATTCTCTTCTTTTATTAGTTCCAATTCTGTTATATTTACTTGGGTTGTAATTTCAATTTCATCCATTTTTATTTCTAAGGCTGCAGTGCGGTTTCCCAGCTCTCTTATTTCTTTGGTTAGGCTTTTTGTTATTTGGTCTGAGGTTTGTTTTAAAGCCTTATGAAGCATCTTTTCAAATTGTAATAATATTACTGGGGATGCTGAGGAGGCTTGTGGAGAAGTTTGTGAGAGGATTTGTTCTGTATCTGACTCAAATGGAGAGTCTTGCTGTGACATTTTCTGTCTGGGAGAGCGCCCTGATGCTGTATCTTGTGAGGTGACTGGAGCTGCTTTAGTTGCAGTGAGTGCCTGTGAGCTCTTTGTGAGGTGATTTTTATTTCTGCCACGGTTTCCTCCCAGTACCATATTTCCTGCCCAAACTTTCACAGTTTGTTCCCTGGGGCAAAAAGGTTCAAATGGATACCTTTTGAGCCTGCAGGCTCCGCTTTGTCCTTCTCTTCTCTCCTCAGCGGTGCGGAGCTCTAACAATGCATGTCTGCTCCGCTAGGCTCCGCCCATCTCCCCCAATAGTTAGATGTTTTCAACCATTCCCAATACTCAGCTCTGAGCTCATAAAGGATTATTGCATGTAACATTTGGACAGTGCTAAGTAATTGTTTTAGTGAGAGAATGACAGCATAGGTATAGCATAGCTTAGGATGATTTTACAACATAAACACTAGATAATATCCTGCAGCCTCTGCTTAACTAAAATGTACTAACATTCAAACATATTAGCATTTACACTGTCAGCTGTACATACGAGTAATACACTGCAAGTTCCTGTGGGCAGAAAGACCTACCTGAACAGCCGGGCTCACCTCCCGCTCTCAGAGGTCTGACCGTCTGGGGGTGGGGCTCTTATTGGTTCGGGGGAAGGGCTCTCATCGGTTCAGGGGCTGGGCTCTCATTGGGGACGGGGCTTTCACTGGTCCAGGGGCGGAGCTCTCATAGGTCTGGGGGGGTGCTCTCAGTGCTCCCGCTCGGTTTCTCTGCTGCTTCGAGCTTCTAAGCACATACAGGCTACATGGGGCAGGGCAGGGTCAAAGAGTCTGTGGAGCACCCGGCCCCGCCCCTTTCTGCTGACTCCCTGCTGACAGAGCATCCCTCCCCAAGCTGAGCCCCAGTGGTCGGGAGGTGTAAAAGCAGGCCAGGCTCAGACAACACACAACAGCGTGTGTAAGTCAGTGCCGAGTGCGGCGCGGCCGGTGTCACTAGGCAAAGCAAAGCAGCACCCATAACTTTTTCTACTTCATCTGCAATCTACACTGACAATCTGAGGGGTTTCAACCCCCAAAACTCCCCCCCCATATCTACGTCCCTGCCTTCTCACAATGGATGTCTATGAGTCAGCTGACTGACTAAAGATAATCTGTTTTGTTGATAGCCTTTCTAAATATCTATTGAGCAGTTATGCTGAGTGACTGAAACAGCTAATTTTGACGTAATAATAAAAAAATAGCAAACATCTAAAAATGTAAAAGTCACTCCAAATTTTAATTTAAAATGAACAAAGTTAACACAAAATATGTCCTCACTGAAAATACTGTATACTTTCACTTCAACCCTGAAATTTCACTGTTGGGTAGATTAGTTCTTCAATGTCAAACAAATATGTCCTTTAATCTGACCATAAAAGAAAATGAACATACTGATTTAATTTCATGTGTACTATGTGTTAAAGTAAAGTGTTAAATGTAGACGTTTTGACATCTTTGATTGTTATGCGTGCAATTATTGTCTACAACAGCAAATCAAAGAGACATTAAAAAAATTAAGTATCTGCTATATCTATATGTAGGTTTTCCTTAATTATTTACAACATTAAATTTATAATCGAAAATCTTTACACAGTTTCTAAAACTAATGATTACATTTTGATTTAAATTTTTTTTTTACATTGTTATATAAAACCCTATAATATTCCATAAAGCAGGTTTGCCAAAAGTATCAAACTAATATGTCTAATGATAAAGTAATGATATGGGTCATTATTCGATGCTTTGCATATACATAAGCTTTTCATATTGCAAACTAGTATACTATGTCTACACTTCCCCCCCCTCCCATTCCTCATTTTCCCTCCCGTCCCTCCCTTCTCCCCCCCCCCTTCTCCCCCCCCCTTTTTTCCCATCCCCTCCCCCCCCTCCCCCCCTCTCCTCACTCCCTTCTTCCCTTTCCCACCTGTCCTATCCTTGGCACTTTTGGTTCATTCACTTTTATTTCATCACATCCTTATACTTAGCCATTGTCATTCATCACTCATCTCTTTCTTTTCTTTATTTTATTTTATTTCATCACACTCTCACTTGGATCACCTTTACCTTGAGCACAAAATGAGGGGCTGCCTATACCTTATACTGCCTATGTAGAATACCATGTATATTTATATACTTCGATGTCTGTGTCCTGGGTGTGTGCTGGAGACAGTTGTTCCCCGGCGTCCCCTCCTGGACACATGACTAACATGATTTAAATGATTAGATCCATTATGGAGATATCCTTTGGTTACTATCACAGGTGTACTTCTCTGTGCTCCCTGGTTGGCTGCCAGTCTGGTGGGCGGTGCCCAAGAGAGTGACCTCTCGCAAGCTACGTCGCTGTTTTCACTGCCCTGGTCCAAATCGCGTTGGTGGTAGGGGCGCCTGGTGTTCTCCCTTTGAGGAAGACGGGAGGACAGTCTTTTTAGGGGATCTCCATGTGGGAGGTCTTGTTCCTTTCCCTGCTGAACACACACCATTGGGTAATTATATTGTATCTATGCACCATACGGTGAATGTAACTATCATTATACCAATGCAATCCATTTACGTGTATCAATTTTACTTATGTATATTTTTCAGCAGACTAATCCTCTGAAGAAGACCCCAAGCACAGGGGTTGAAACGCGTCAGGTTCAAATATTCATGCTACCTAGTGTTGTTGTGAATATGTGTCTGCCAATGTATGTTCAGCTAATTTAATGTGTAATTTTTATCCCAAGTACCCCCCACTGGAGCTCATTGTTTTAACTTTTATGGTATATTTCAATAAATTTGTTATATTTTTTGACATTGAATCTGACTCCCTTTTTTTATTGTGCTGCCTAAAAACCCCACCCTGGGGGAACCTTTCCTTTGTTTTCAGTTTCCAAGGGGTGAGCAGCAAATCCCTTTTCTCCTCTCCAGTGTCTTTCTATTTTACTATGTCTACAAATAAACTATTAGAGCTAATAAATAGTTAATTATATTTCCTTATGATGTCTCAAATGTCTCAAATGGTTATTCCTCTTTATAAATTGAGTTCATGGGATAGTATACTTGTTATTCTATCCATATGTGAATAATTTCTTTCACTGAAATTGTTATTAAGTTAATCGTTAGAAATTGTGGCGGGGGGGGGGTTTGTACCTTGCTATGTCAATTCATAAAAGAAAATGTGTATTTTCATGATATTTTACTGCAGTTTAATATTTGTACATCATGCACAAAAACTAAAACAAATACAGTATAGTTTATTATTATTTGAATATTATTATGCTGCCTCAGAGAATTTTACAATCATTTTATCATGTGATATCCTAGCTTGTATATTTGATCATCTCAAAATGCTATTATGTGGTCATTTAGGAGAGCACGTCAGTCAATATAAGCCAAATGATAAATTGTCAATATGTTTCAAACACTGGGTTGTGTATCCTATATGGTATATGATAATTAAATTATTATTATTGTTAGTATTGTATGTACTGTATATATCAAAAAACAGACATATAAATTAAAATAAAATGAGACAATTCTTAGAAAAAATAGTATCATTAGGGCCCTAGTTATGTACTTACCGTATATACTCGAGTATAAGTCGAGATTTTCAGCCCTTTTTTTTGGGCTGAAAGTGCCCCCCTTGACTTATACTCGAGTCACCGCCGTCTGCCTACATGATCAGCGTGTCATGCAGGCAGACGGCGGCCAGCGTGTGCTATTACTATTCGGCGGCCAATTACTGTTCAAAAGCCACGCCTCCTCCTCGTCTGTGATAGGCAGAAAACTCCATTTCCCAGCAGTCAGTGTACAGCCTATCACGGACATTCTCTCATCCTCGTCCGTGGTATGAGGAGGAGAGAATGTCCGTGATAGGCTGACCGAGTTTTCTGCCTATCACAGACGAGGAGGAGGCGCGGATTTTAAACAGTGAATGGCCGCCGAATAGTAATAGCACACGCTGATCGGAGGCATGCACAGGATACAGGTAGGATGCACACATACAAAGGACACAGACACATGCACACATACACAGGACACAGACACATGCACACATACACAGGACACATACACAGGTACATATACACATGACACATGACACATGCACATATACACAGGACACATACACAGGACACATGCACAGGACACATGCACATATACACAGGACACATGACACATGCACATATACACATGACACATGCACATATACACAGGACACATGACACATACACATGACACATGCACATATACACAGGACACATGCACAGGACACATGGAGGTATACAGCTGCAGATGGGCATTGTTGACCCCTTTTTCCACTTACAGTAGCTGCTGCATTTCTCACCCTCGTCTTATACTCGGGTCAATAAGTTTTTCCCATTTGTTTGTGGTAAATTAGGACCTCGACTTATACTCGGATCGACCTATACTCCAGTATATACGGTATGTTCAATAGTCATTATTTATTATAATATATGAATGTAAAAAAAATATTTAAATGTGATATATAGGTAGTATGCTTTAAATAACCTAACACACTTCAGGACACTATGCTTAACCACTTTATTACAACACATCAACACTTACACACCTTCCTGCCCAGACCAATTTTCAGCTTTCAGTGCTCTCACACTTTGAATGACAATTACTCAGTCATACTACACTGTATCCAAACACATTTTTATCATTTTCCTCACAAATAAAGCTTTCTTTTGGTGCTATTTAATCACCGCTGGGTTTTTTATTTGTTGCGATATAAGCGAAAAAAGCGCAAGATTTTTGAAAAAAAATACACTTTTTTTAGTTTCTATTGTAAAATTTTGCAAATAAGTAATTTTTCTTCATAAATTTGGGCCAAAATTTATACATATCTTTGGCAAAGAGAACCAAAATTAGTGGATATTTTTTAGTCTGGGTGAAAGTTATAGGGTCTACACGCTATGGTGCCAATCACTGAAAATTGATCACACCTGATCACAATTGATGTACTGACGGCCTCATTTCTTGAGACACTAACAAGCCAGGAAAGTATAAATACCCCCCAAATGACCCCTTTTTAGAAAGTAGACAATCCAAGTTATTTAGTAAGAGGCATGGTGAGTTTTTTGAAGTTGTAATTTTTTCCCACAATTCTTGGGAAAATAAAGATTTTTTTTTTTTTTTTTTACACAAACTTGTCATTATAACAGGTTATGTCTCACACACAGCATATGCGTACTTGAAACCACACCCCAAAATACATTCTGCTGCTCCTCCTGAGTATGGCGATACCACATGTGTGAGACTTTTAAACAGCCTGGCCACATACAGAGGCCCAACATCCAAGTAGCACCTCCAAGCATTCTAGGAGCATAAATTACACATATAATTTTCTGACTACTGATCACATTTTTGAAGGCCCGTCATATTTCTAACACATAGCATGTACATACCAAATAACAAAAGATTACCTATGGTTTTAGTAGTGCAGTGGTCCACAAAGCAGAGCATCAGTCCAGGCAGCAGGCAGGGATGTGGTCAGCCACAGCAAAAGCAATTGTCCAGGCAGCAGGCAGGAATACTGTCCATAGTTAGTACAGGCATATATACTGTCAGTACAGCCAAAGCATTGGTCCAGGGAGCAGGCAGAGATGTCCAGCAAGAAATACTGTCCACAGTCAGTAGAGGCAACAGGCAGAAATATGGTCAACACAGCCAATGTATTGGTCCAGTCAGCAGGAAGAAACATTGTCCATAAAGTCCTGGGTCATTACAGGCAGCAATATGGTCAGCACAGCCAAAGTATTGGTCCAAGCAGCAGGAAGGACCATCAAGCTTAGGGCCAGGGGGACAAGGGTAGGGGCTTCTCCCACCCAAATCTCATTGAAGACCCTGTTCTGGGAACACAAACTAAAAACTGATTTTCTCTACTCAGAAAGCAATTCTGAAGCCCCTCACCTATGTGAGACTCCTGTGTACTAAAGTAAAAGGGCAAAAGATCAGTCCAAGTGACAGGCAAAAACATGATTGATTAACAGGCCAAGGTCAGTGCACGTGGAAGTCAGAAACGTGGTTTGAAATGGCAGGCAGAGGCATCGTTAGTAAACAGGCTGAGGTTGGTGCACGTGGAAGTCAAAAACATGGTTTAAAACAGCAGGCAAAGACATAGTCGGTAAACAGGCCAGGGTCAGTTAATTAACATGGAAGGTAGAAACATGGTAGCAGGCAATTGATCCACACAGGTATTTGAAATGGGCAAATGGCAGTCTGTTAAAAATAAGGGGAACTAATATCTAGTGTATGTGTGATCATTTCTGAAGCAATCTCCAATGCATAGGCCAGGTTGGGAGGGACATTAGGGGCAATAATAAATTGTATCTCTTCTAACTCCTCCTCTGCTGCATACACAACATTTCTTTTGGCGTCTACTTCCGGATTCTGTGGGGGGAATGTTATAGGGAAAATGTTACTCGTGAAGTTAACTCACACTATCAGAGCAAATGCTTCCTGGGGCGGGTCCTTGCTGATAAATCAGGGCAGTGACAATGTCTTCAATATATTTGAGGTAGGTGATGGGTTGTTTTTTTTTTTTTTAACAGAAAATTTTATTAAACAAATCAGCATTACATTACAGAATGATTTAGAACATTCAAAGTATAGAGGAAAATGACAGTAAAAATCAACCTTCAACCTGTAGTCATTGTTTATCAGATATTCCAGTTGTACAAATGATGGGTTGGTTTTTAGTTGATTTTTGGTAGCAGACAAACTAATTAAACATGGCCATATGAAAGAGATTAAATGTAACTTTCTTATACCAGTAATGGGACTTTTGAGTTTACAAATATGGTTGTAGCATCTTATCATTTAAATCCACCCCCCAGTGTACAGATTGTAGTCGTGGACACGTTCAGGCTTTACAACAGAGCCGCGTCTTCTCTGGATCTCCACTAAGGTGTCATTGTGGATGGTAGAGAGGATGTGAACATCTTTCTTGTCCCTCCACTTCATGGCCAACACATCCTCATTTCTCATGAATGCAGATTCCCAATTTTGTAACTTTTTTGTTAATAGATTTTGTGGGAAGCCCTTCTGTTTTTTTTAAGGTACCGCAGGCCAGGGTTTGTTTAATGTAATGGTGACAGAAAAGGGACAAACTAGTATAATAATTGTCCACATAATAATGGTATCCTTTTTTAAACAAGGGGTATGCCAACTCCCAGACAATTTTCCCACTGGTTCCAATATATGTGGGACCCTCACGGAGCTGGAGCTGGAAGTCTTCATAAATACGGAATGTGTACACGTATCCAGTGTCAATCACACAGTTTATTCAATTTTAACCCGTACCTGGCTCTCTTACTTGGCATATACTGCTTGAAGTGCAGTCGGCCAGTAAAATGTATAAGGGATTTGTCCACACAAATGTTTTGGTCCGGGATTAACACTTCAGCAAATCGCTGGGAAAAAGACTTTATTAGGGGGCATAGTTTGTATAATTTGTCGTGGTTGGGGTGATCTCAGGGAGGGCACTGTGAATTGTCGTTAAAATGTAGGAAACACATAATCATGTCATAGCGTGTCATGGACATGAAAGCAGAAAATATGGGCATGTGGTGGATGGGGTGGGTGGACCAGTAGACATGCAGGTTGTTTTTCTTTGTAAGCCCCATATTGAAAGTAGGGCCCAAAAAATTTAAATTCATCTAGTGTGAGATGTCGCCATTGGAACATACGGGCATAGGACGAATTGGGGTTCTATGCTCTGCATAGAGATTTGTTTGGTCCACCATGTACTGCAACAAATCTTTGGGGAAAAACAAATAAAAATAATCTAATTGTGGAAAATTAGTAGCGTTGGGCTGCACACCTGGCTGTGCGCTGAAAAGGGGGATTATAGCAGATCCTGAGCTGGCAGGCAACCATAAAGGGTTTGCCAGGGCATGGGGAAGGTAGGACTGGGCCTGGATTCTTTGGGTTTGATGTGTAATTCCAGTACTGGTACTGAGCTCCTCTTCCTGGGGCCTGGTGCTGCTGGTGGTACGCAGGGCTTCTGATCTTGGTCCTGATCTTTGTCCTGATCTCCTTATTCTTTTAGGAGGATGGTTTCCTCCGCTGACTCAGACTCTGATCCACCAACCTCTACTGGCTGGTATTCCAATCCAGAATCGGGTGATGGGAGCTCCCCACTGCTCTCATCATCTGACATGGTAAGCATGGTATATGCCTTCTCAGGTGTGTACATCTTTTGGCCATGATGACAGTAGTGATGTTGGGCCTCTGTGACGCTACTGCTGGTGGTACTGACAAGTCACTGATGGCGGGCCTGGGTGACTGTACTGATGGTAGCACTAATGGTGGGCCTGTGGGACAGTACTGATGGCAGTACTAATTGCGGCCCTGTGTGGTGGTACTGATGGCAGTACTTATGGTGGGCCTGTGCAACAGTACTGATGGCTGTATTAATGGTGGGTCTGTGTGGTGGCACTAATGGAAGTACTTATGTTGGGCCTGTGCGACAGTACTAATGGCAGTACTATTGGCAGGCCTGTGTGCAGTACTGATGGCAGTACTTATGGCGGGCCTGTGCAGCCGTACTGATGGCAGTTCTAATGGCAGGCCTATGTGGTGGTACTGATGACAGTACTTATGGCAGGTCTGTGTGGCGGTACTGATGGCAGTACTTATGGTGGGCCTGTGCGGCGGTACTGATGGCAGTACTTATGGTGGGCCTGTGTGGCAGTACTGATGGCAGTAGTAATGGCAGACCTGTGTGGCAGTACCAATGGCAGTACTAATGGCAGGCCTGTGTGGCAGTACCGATGGTGGTACCGATGGCAGTACTGGTGGCGAGCCTGTGTGACAGATCCAGATGGGCTGTATGACAGATCTGGAGATCCAGATGGACTGTGACAGATCCAGATGTGCTGTGACAGTTCTATGGTGACAGGTTCTCTTTATTTGGGGGGGCATGTTGTGCACAGTAAATTGTACAGTAAAGTTAGACAGACACTGATCTCACTCACTGATACCTGCTCTCTCCTCACACGATCGGTGTGTGAGGAGAGAGCAGGGATCAGATAGTAACCGTCTAATTGTTTACATTTGTGACCAGCTGTGATTGGACACAGATGGTCACGTGGTAAACAACCAATTTCATTGGCTGTTTACCCTGATCGGGGATGGGCTATGTCCATGAGACACACGCCATCCCCGATCACTGGGTGCGCTCCTCCTCAACCACTCAGAAGTGACCGGCTGTGATTGGACACAACCAATCACGTGGTAAACAGCCAATTTCATTGGCTGTTTACCGTGATCAGGGATGCACTGTGTCCGATGGGCATGCGCCATCCCTGATCGCCACGCTGAGTGCCCCCATGGGCAAGTGCTAGTGGCTTATCCTGCTGTATGTCATTTGATGCCCAGTCAGCATAACACAACCACTTCCCGGCCGTCATTATACTATAGGCCGGCCGGGAAGTGGTTAAAAGCAATGTCTTACATATTCAAAATAAAATACTACCAAGCATACACGTGTCTCCAGTCACTTAAAGAAAACAGAATATAATATAATACAATGTATATATATTTTTTTTTTAATTTTTTTTTTACTGACAACTTTTCAAGTTTCAGTTTCTACATTAAAATAATATAATAATAAGTTTCTGTTTACTTGATACTATCAACAGATTATTATACCTCATTTAAATAATGCATATTTAGCTTATAGGATTTTGAGTATGTGTTACTAACATGAAAGGATGACTTTATACCTGACAGTTACCTTGATAGTCTTTGATGTTGAGGTCAATGACATAAAAGGCCACAGGTGTGAACATGGAACCTATTCATCCAACCATATAAAAAATAAAAAATTAATGAAACATAATGACTTCACTTCAGCCTTGCAGATCTTCTGAGGAACTTCTCCTGAGACAAGGGCTGGTGCAAGGATTTTTGACATCCTAGGCGAAACCTAATTTTGCTGCCCCCCTTGCCCTGCCCATGTATACGGTGGGGGTGGAGTTTTTTTGTGTCACCTCTCCCTATATTCCTTCAGCCCCCTGCGCCTCTTGAACCAGCCTGAAGACAAAGAGTGGCAATACAGCACCCCTTTACAATACAGTGCCTACTTTACATCACAGACCTCTTTGCATCCAAGTCCCCCAATTTACATCACAGCTCTCTTTCCCCTTTCACATCACAGCCCCCTCCTTACATCACAGACCTTCCCCTTTTACATCAGTGTCCTCAGCCCCCCTTCCTTGCATCAGTCTCCTCCACAGCCCCCCTCCCTGTATACCAGTCTCCTCCACAGCTGCCCCCTCTCTGTATACCAGTCTCCTCCACAGCTGCCCCCTCCCTGTATACCAGTCTCCTCCACAGCTACCCCCTCCCTGTATACCAGTCTCTACCACAGCTGCCCCCCCTTGTATACCAGTCTCCTCCACAGCTGTCCCCTCCCTGTATACCAGTCTCCTCCACAGCCCCCTTCCTGTATACCAGTCTCCTCCACAGCTGCCCCCTTCCTGTATACCAGTCTCCTCCACAGCCCTCCTTCTTGTATACCAGTCTCCTCCACAGCCCCCTCCTTGTATACCAGTCTCCTCCACAGCCCCCTCCTTGTATACCACTCTCCTCCACAGCCCCCCTCCCTGTATACCAGTCTCCTCCGCAGCCCCCTCCCTGTATACTAGTCTCCTCCACAGCCCCCCTCCTTGTATACCAGTCTCCTCCATAGCCCCCTCCCTGTATACCACTCTCCTCTACAGCCCCCCTCCCTGTATACCAGTCTCCTCCACAGCCCCCCTCCTTGTAAACCAGTCTCCTCCACAGCCCCCTCCCTGTATACCAGTCTCCTCCACAGCCCCCTCCTTGTATAACACTCTCCTCCACACCCCCTCCCTGTATACCAGTCTCCTCCACAGCCCCCTCTTTGTATGCCAGTCTCCTCCACAGGCCCCCTCCTTGTATACCACTCTCCTCCACAGCCCCCTCCCTGTATACCACTCTCCTCCACAGCCCCCTCCCTGTATACCAGTCTCTTCTACACCCCCCTCATTGTATAACAGTCTCCTCAAACCACCCCTCCATGTACACCAGTCTCCTTCATAGCCCCCTCCCTGTATACCAGCCTCCAACACAGCTACCCCCCTCCCTGTATACCAGTCTCCTCTACAGCTGCCACCCTCCTTGTACACCAGTCTCCTCCACAGCCCCCTCTTTGTATACCAGTCTCTTCCACAGGCCCCCTCCTTGTATACCAGTCTCCTCCACAGCCCCCCTCCCTGTATACCACTCTCCTCCACAGCCGCCCTCCCTGTATACCACTCTCTTCCACAGCCCCCTCCCTGTATACCAGTCTCTTCCACAGCCCCCCTCCTTGTATTCTAGTCTCCTCAACACCACCGCTCCATGTACACCAGTCTCCTCCACAGCCCCCCTCCTTGTATAACAGTCTCGTCTACAGCTCCCCCTGTATACCAGTCTCCTCCACAGCCCCCCTCCCTATATACCAGTCTCCTCCACAGCCCCCCTCCCTGTATACCAGCCTCCTACACAGCCCCCTCCTTGTATAACAGTCTCCTCAAACCACCCCTCCATGTACACCAGTCTCCTCCATAGCCCCCTCCTTGTATACCAGTCTCCTTCACAACCCCCCTCCCTGTAAACCAGTCTCCTCCACAGCCCCCTCCCTGTATACCAGTCTACTCCACAGCCCCCCTCCCTGTATACCAGTCTCCTCCACAGCCCCCCTCCCTGTATACCTGTCTCCTCTACAGCCCCCCTCCCTGTATACCAGTCTCCTCCACAGCCCCCACCCTGTATACCAGTCTCCTCCACAGCTACCCCCTCCCTGTATACCAGTCTCCTCAACAGCTGCCGCCCTCCTTGTACACCAGTCTCCTCCACAGCCCCCTATCCTTGTATACCAGTCTCCTCCATAGCCCCCCTCCCTGTATACCAGTCTCTTCCACAGCCCCCCTCCTTGTATACCAGTCTCCTCAACACCACCCCTCCATGTACACCAGTCTCCTCCACAGCCCCCCTCCTTGTATACCAGTCTCGTCTACAACTCCCCTCCCTGTATACCAGACTCCTCCACAAACCCCCCCTGTATACCAGTCTCCTCCACAGCCCCCCTCCCTGTATACCACTCTCCTCCACAGCTCCCTCCTTGTATACCAGTCTCTTCCACAGCCCCCCTCCTTGTATACCTGTCTCCTCTACAGCCCCCCTCCCTGTATACCAGTCTCCTCCACAGCCCCCACCCTGTATACCAGTCTCCTCCACAGCTACCCCCTCCCTGTATACCAGTCTCCTCAACAGCTGCCGCCCTCCTTGTACACCAGTCTCCTCCACAGCCCCCTATCCTTGTATACCAGTCTCCTCCATAGCCCCCCTCCCTGTATACCAGTCTCTTCCACAGCCCCCCTCCTTGTATACCAGTCTCCTCAACACCACCCCTCCATGTACACCAGTCTCCTCCACAGCCCCCCTCCTTGTATACCAGTCTCGTCTACAACTCCCCTCCCTGTATACCAGACTCCTCCACAAACCCCCCCTGTATACCAGTCTCCTCCACAGCCCCCCTCCCTGTATACCACTCTCCTCCACAGCTCCCTCCTTGTATACCAGTCTCTTCCACAGCCCCCCTCCTTGTATACCAGTCTCCTCAACACCACCCCTCCATGTACACCAGTCTCCTCCACAGCCCCCCTCCTTGTATACCAGTCTCGTCTACAACTCCCCTCCCTGTATACCAGACTCCTCCACAAACCCCCCCTGTATACCAGTCTCCTCCACAGCCCCCCTCCCTGTATACCACTCTCCTCCACAGCTCCCTCCTTGTATACCAGTCTCTTCCACAGCCCCCCTCCTTGTATACCTGTCTCCTCTACAGCCCCCCTCCCTGTATACCAGTCTCCTCCACAGCCCCCACCCTGTATACCAGTCTCCTCCACAGCTACCCCCTCCCTGTATACCAGTCTCCTCAACAGCTGCCGCCCTCCTTGTACACCAGTCTCCTCCACAGCCCCCTATCCTTGTATACCAGTCTCCTCCATAGCCCCCCTCCCTGTATACCAGTCTCTTCCACAGCCCCCCTCCTTGTATACCAGTCTCCTCAACACCACCCCTCCATGTACACCAGTCTCCTCCACAGCCCCCCTCCTTGTATACCAGTCTCGTCTACAACTCCCCTCCCTGTATACCAGACTCCTCCACAAACCCCCCCTGTATACCAGTCTCCTCCACAGCCCCCCTCCCTGTATACCACTCTCCTCCACAGCTCCCTCCTTGTATACCAGTCTCTTCCACAGCCCCCCTCCTTGTATACCAGTCTCCTCAACACCACCCCTCCATGTACACCAGTCTCCTCCATAGCCCCCCTCCTTGTATACCAGTCTCGTCTACAACTCCCCTCCCTGTATACCAGACTCCTCCACAAACCCCCCCTGTATACCAGTCTCCTCCACAGCTGCCGCCCTCCTTGTATACCAGTCTCCTCCACAGCCCCCCATCCTTGTATACCAGTCTCCTCCATAGCCCCCCTCCCTGTATACCTGTCTCCTCCACAGCTGCCCCCATCCTTGTATACTAGTCTCCTCCACAGCCCCCTCCTTGTATACCAGTCTCCTTTACAGCTCCCCTCCCTGTATACCAGTCTCCTCCACAGCCCCCCTCTCTTATACCAGTTTCCTCCACACACCCCCTCCCTGTATACCAGTCTACTCCACAACCTCCTCCTTGTATATCAATCTCCTCCACAGCCTCACTCCTTGTATACCAGTCTCCTCCACAGCCCCCTCCCTGTATACCAGCCTCCTCCACGGCCCCCTCCCTGTCAGTGATGAGCCGAACACCCCCCTGTTTAGTTCGCATCCAGAACATATGAACAGGCAAAAACTTTGTTCGAACATGCGAACACCGTTAAAGTCTATGGGACACGAACATGAAAAATCAAAAGTGCTAATTTTAAAGGCTTATATGCAAGTTATTGTCATAAAAAGTGTTTGGGGACCCGGGTCCTGCCCCAGGGGACATGCATCAATGCAAAAAAAGTTTTTAAAATGGCTGTTAGTTCGGGAGCAAAATGACATTTCTAAAGGGAAAAAAAAGTAATGAAGTAATATCGGCGCTATAGTGAATTGTCTATGGGAGAAATCAAAAGTGCTAATTTTAAGGGTTAATATGCAAGTTATTGTCATAAAAAGTGTTTGGGGACCCTGGTCCTGCCCCAGGGGACATGTATCAAAGCAAAAAAAGTTTTAAAAATGGCTGTTTTTTGGAGCAGTGATTTTAATAAAGCTTAAAGTGAAACAATAAAAGTGAAATATACCTTTAAATTTCGTACCTGGGGCGTGTCTATAGTATGCATGTAAAGTGGCACTTTTTTCCCCTGTTTAGAAAAGTCTGACAGCAAAATTACATTTCTAAAAGGAAAAAAAGGTCATGAAGTAATGGCGGCCATAGTGAATTGTCGGCTATAGTGAATTGTCTATGGGAGAAATCAAAAGTGCTAATTTTAAGGGTTAATATGCAAATTATTGTCATAAAAAGTGTGTGGGGACCCGGGTCCTGCCCCAGGGGACATGTATCAATGCAAAAAAAGTTTTAAAAACGGCCGTTTTTTCGGGAGCAAAATAACATTTCTAAAGGGAAAGAAAAGTCATGAAGTAATAGCAGCGCTATAGTGAATTGTCTATGGGAGAAATCAAAAGTGCTAATTTTAAGGGTTAATATGCAAGTTATTGTCATAAAAAGTGTTTAGGGACCCGGGTCCTGCCCCAGGGGACATGTATCAATGCAAAAAAAGTTTTAAAAACGACCGTTTTTTCGGGAGCAGTGATTTTAATAATGCTTAAAGTGAAACAATAAAAGTGTAATATTCCTTTAAATTTCGTACCTGGGGGATGTCTATAGTATGCCTGTATAGTGGTGCATGTTTCCCGTGTTTAGAACAGTCTGACAGCAAAATGACATTTCTAAAGGGAAAAAAAGTCATTTAAAAGTGCTAGCGCTAGTGCCAGATATAATGAATTGTTGGTCCGGCAATACACATAAAAGTTCATTGATAAAAACGGCATGGAATTTCCCCACAGGGGAACCCTGAACCAAAATTTAAAAAAAAAATGTGTGGGGTCCCCCTAAATTCCATACCAGGCCCTTCAGGTCTGGTATGGATATTAAGGGGAACCCCGTGCAAAATTAAAAAAAATATGGCGTGGGGGTCCCCCTCAAAATCCATACCAGACCCTTCAGGTCTGGTATGGATTTCAAGGGTAACCCCGTGCCAAAATTTTAAAAAAATGGCGCGGGGTCCCCCCAAAAATCCCTACCAGACCCTTATCCAAGCATGCAACCTGGCAGGCCGCAGGAAAAGAGGGGGGGACAAGAGAGAACACCCCCTCCTGAACCGTACCAGGCCACATGGCCTCAACATTGGGAGGGTGCTTTGGGGTAGCCCCCCAAAGCAACTTATCCCCATGTTGATGGGGAGAAGGGCCTCATCCCCACAACACTTGCCCGGTGGTTGTGGGGTGTGCGGGCGGGGGCTTTAACATGGAGATTCCCAGATCCCGCCCCCCCGTGTGAATTGGTAATGGGGTACAAATGTACCCCTACCATTTCACAAAAAAAGTGTCAAAAGTGTTAAAAAAGACAAGAGACGGTTTTTGACAATTCCTTTATTAATTTCTTCTTCTTTCCCGTTTCTTCTACCATCTTCTTTCTTCTGGTCTTCCTTCGGTGTTCTTCTTCTTCCTCCATCTTCTTCTTCCCCCGCATCTTCCTCTGCTTCCTTCTCCGGTCTTCTCGTCCGGCATCTTACTCCGGCTTCTCCGCCCCAGCGTCTTCCTCCGCTTCCTTCTCCGGTCTTCTTGTCCGGCATCTTCCTCCGGCTTCTCCGCCTTCGTCCTCCGCACGATCCGCCTCAGTGGGTGTGTTCCGCTGTATGGCGCTTCTGTTGAGGTGACAGTTCTTATGTAATAGAGGGCGGGGCCACCCAGTGACCCAGCCCCCTCTGATGTACGGGCATATGCCTCTGGCTTTCCCCGTGTTGTCAGAGGGGGGTGGGGTCACCCGTTTATGTAAACAGGGTGACCCTGCCCCCCTCTGACAACACAGGGAAAGCCATAGGGCTATTGTCGTACATCAGAGGGGGCGGGGTCACCGGGTGGCCCCACCCTCCATTATATAAGAACTGTCACCTCAACAGAAGTGTCACACAGCGGAACACTCTCGCTGAGGTGGATCGTGCAGAGGACGAAGGCGGAGAAGCCAGAGGAAGATGCCAGACAAGAAGACCAGAGAAGGAAGCGGAGGAAGATGCGGGGGAAGAAGAAGATGGAGGAAGAAGAAGAACACCGAAGGAAGACCAGAAGAAAGAAGATGGAAGAAGACACAGGAAAGAAGAAGATATTAATGAAGGAATTGTCAAAAACCGTCTCTTGTCTTTTTTAACATTTTTGACACTTTTGTTGTGAAATGGTAGGCATTACCAATTCACACAGGGGGGGCT
Source organism: Aquarana catesbeiana (assembly GCF_042186555.1). NCBI lineage: Eukaryota > Metazoa > Chordata > Amphibia > Anura > Ranidae > Aquarana > Aquarana catesbeiana. The sequence goes on along the minus strand of NC_133326.1, from coordinate 620,590,321 downwards.
AGGATCTGGGGGACTACGCCAAAGCACCCTCCCAATGTTGAGGGCATGTGGCCTGGTACGGTTCAGGGGGGGGCGCTCTCTCATCCCCCCTCTTTTCCTGCGGCCTGCCAGGTTGCATGCTCGGATAATGGTCTGGTATGGATTTTTGGGGGGACCCCACGCCATTTTGTTTTTAAATTTTGGCGCGGGGTTCCCCTTAAAATCCATACCAGACCTGAAGGGTCTGGTATGGATTTTGAGGGTGTTGACTAGTTCTGTATTTTGTGCATACACCTCAATCATTGTAGTAGTATGGACATATACATATCTAGATCTGAGAGATCTTATAACAAAGAGGTAGTTCCATCCGCAATACACATTTATTAATAGGGTTACATAATATATACAAATTACACACCAGACAGTATTTACAACACAATGTACAGTGTAGGTCCCCTGGCTTACATGGTATTTACAAATTACCCACGACGCCCATATTTACAGTACAATATAAAATACAAGTATATTAGATTACCTGTTAACTTCAGGTCAGCCCATGCTGACTGCTGTCTGTTCCCACACCCAAGAGTGAGTTAGCTTGGTCACAAAGCATTATATCACCCCCCCTCCTTTCTGTAGTGTGCCTAATAAAATTCTCCCTCATCGGTCACTGTACCTAGTAAATGTATATTGGGCACAGCCTGATTGGATGAGTCAAAGAAGGCTGTTGTTTACTACCCAGGTGAGATGTTATCAGGGAAAACAAAAGGCCAGGCTTTGAAGTTGAACTAATTACAGTAACACCAACACAACACTCAATACTTTAAATATATTTCCCTCTAACAGAAATATATTCATAATTACAATATTAATAGCGATTAATGGAGATTTCACATAAACTCATAAGGCAACAAGGGGGACCCCCACGCCATTTAAAAAAAAAAAAATTGGTGCGGGGTTCCCCTTAATATCTATACCAGACCTGAAGGGCCTAGTATGGAATTTAGGGGGACCCCCACACATTTTTTTAAATTTTTGGTTCGGGGTTCCCCTGTGGGGGAATCCCATGCCATTTTTATCAGTGAACTTTTATATGTATTGCCGGACCGACAATTCATTATAGCCGACACTAGTGCTAGCACTTTTAAATTACTTTTTTTTCCCTTTAGAAATGTCATTTTGCTGTCAGACTGTTCTAAACATGGGAAACATGCGCCACTTTACAGGCATACTATAGACACCCCCCAGGTACAAAATTTAAAGGAATATTTCACTTTTATTGTTTCACTTTAAGCTTTATTAAAATCACTGCTCCCGAAAAACCGTCCATTTTTAAAACTTTTTTTGCATTGATACATGTCCCCTGGGGCAGGACCCGGGTCCCCAAACACTTTTTATGACAATAACTTGCATATTAACCTTTAAAATTAGCACTTTTGATTACTCCCATAGACAATTCACTATAGCCGACAATTCACTATAGCCGCCATTACATCATGACTTTTTTTTCCCTTTACAAATTTCATTTTGCTGTCAGACTATTCTAAACACGGGAAAAAAGCACCACTTTACATGCATACTATAGACACCCCCCAGGTACACAATTTAAAGGTATATTTCACTTTTATTGTTTCACTTTAAGCTTTATTAAAATCACTGCTCCCAAAAAACGGCCATTTTTAAAACTTTTTTTGGATTGATACATGGGGCAGGACCCAGGTCCCCAAACACTTTTTATGACAATAACTTGCATATAAACCTTTAAAATTAGCACTTTTGATTTCTCTCATAGACTTTAAAGGGTGTTCCGTGACTTTCGAATTTGCCGCGAACACCCCAAATTGTTCGCTATTCGGCGAACAGGCGAACAGCCAATGTTTGAGTCGAACTCATGTTCGACCCGAACATAAAGCCCATCCCTACTCCCTGTATACCAGTCTTCTCCACAGCTCCCTCCCTGTATCCCACTCTCCTCCACAGCTGCCCCCCCTTACCTCACAAAGCAGGTAGAAGACAGAGGATGTGGCATGTCCGAGCAGAGGGCGGGAGGTGTTCAACTCTCCATTTAACAGACAGACGATTTGTTGCTAAGACCGCCCCTAACAACAAATCACAGGCATTTTAACTTGAAAAAATGTACAGCTCCCGCCTTCTGCTCAGACATTCTGTCTTCTGCCTGCTGGATGAAAGTGGCGGCGGGGGAAGGAGGAATCACACGGGAGAGGAGAGGACACCCGGGCAGGCTGTTCTACAGGTTCACTGTCTCCTGCACATGCACTCCTGCCCCCTCACTCCCTCTAGCAGCGATACTCTGCAGTCAGCATTGGACCTAGCAGTGCAGGAAGCTTAGTTTGCACCGCAGCATCGCCACCTCATATTTCTAAACAGAAGAAGGCGGGCCCAGTCATCTTGGAAGTGGCAGCACAAATGAAACACCTCACTGCTCACTCCTCACCACCGCATGTAGCCAGCATGGCGCTCCCTACTGATGTGCTCTCTAGGCCGGTGCCTACCTTGCCTATTGGTAGCGCTGGCCCTGCCTGAGAAATTACAAGTCAAGAGAGGGTGTAGGAAATCTGAGAGAAAAGGACCTGGCTGAATGCCATTCACTACCTCACAACCATCTCCATGGTACAGGGATTGCCAGCCTTTATGCAAGGAAACCAAAAAAAAAAATTCCTCTTCAACAATCTAACCAAGGATTAAGAACTGCAAGCAGTCTTGATGGACAAGCATACTCTTCAAATAAGATGTACTCACCATTTATGATGCAGCTCTATCAGAGTCTCATTATGGGGAATGACACAGGTCGGTCCAGCCTGGAGCATTCCACCCTTAAAGATTCAGATACTGTCTTAAGCCTTACTGCCAAAAGTAAGTACAGAACTATTGCCAACATTTTTTCCCATATAACATGCTGCTTTATTTATTACCTAAATGTAATGATAATTTGATTATTGATGGGCTAGATTATCTTCCATAGAGAAGGTCTTGAACTTTACTTTGATATGTCCTCTCTCAAGCAGTAATGAGATTCAATTGGCAGAGTTTAGGATTCAACTATCTCCTACAGAGAAAACACAAGATATGACTCTGTATATTTACCACAGTGAACAAGGTTCCAAGAGACTGCTTCTGCAGTCTTTTCAGATTGATTCATCTGAAACAATGGGTGACTCCTGGAAAGTGTTTAACCTCACTAAAATTTTTAATGCTTATCTCAACCTTCGTCAAAGTTCATATTATGATGATATCATGGGGGGGTGGAACCTCATCTTAGAAGGATCATGAGAACGGTTGCAGAGACATATCTACTGACAGAGTTGTATTGATGGTGTTCACAAAGGACAACACTTCTGCTAATGTCAACGGATATCCCAACCTCATCCAAACAGTGGAGTCTTCTAAATATGTGTTGTCACCAGAAGTAAAAAGTGAACATGGTATCAAAAGGCACAGGAAAAACTTTCGATCCAGAACCTAGGAGGATGGAAAACCCTTGTGTCAAAGGGTTGATTAGATGGTGGACTTTGAGAAGTTCGGGTGGGGAAATCTGATTATCTACCCGAAGAATTTCAATGCCTAGAGATGTGAAGGAGCCTGCCCTTAAGTGAGCCCTTCAAACCAACCAACCATGCTTACATTATGGTAAGTGTAATTTTTTTTCACTGATAACTGTCTTTGCCTTTTTCAAGTATTCTTTAATATTTGGTGCCATTCAGTATTTCGTAATAATGGGTGCTATTAGACGGACAGCATTGGAGGAATATTACATATTGCATGTAACTTTTATTATGGGTTTAGTGGTCTTTATGGATTATGTGAAATTTCCATTAATAGCTGTAAAAAAATTGTAATTAGGAATATATATAATTTAGCTTGTATCTATGCAGGCTGGAAGATAGTATCATCACACATATCTGTGAGAAGACCAGACAAGACAGGGCCCAGGCTTTTGTGTACAAACAATGGGATTCAAACCTCTTTGTTTTACACAAACTCACTTCAAAGGATCCCATGCTGGGATATGCAATGAAGGGAGGCCAATACTTAATTTCCCAGGAAAATTCGAGTCAATCTCTGGCTCACAAGGATTTGCATTAAAGGGGGCTGACTTAGGCAAAGTATAGGGAAGCTAACAATCAGAAGTCACGCTATGCCAGCCAGTGAGGCATCAGACTGTGTTGATGTACACAGACTGGATAGGAGGAAACTCGCTCTTTATGGTAGAGCACCCATCAGAATGTAACCTTGGTGAGAAATGGGTAATTAAGGGAAAGGTCTGCCCTTTTACTTGTAACTAAATATGTTTGTAGATTAATGTTTTAACCACTTGCCGACCGCCTCACGACGATATACGTTGGCAGAATGTCACGGGCAGGCAAAGTAACGTATGGGTACGTTACTTGCCTTCTGCAGGCAGGGGGTCAAATCGGACCCCCCCGGTGCCAGAGGTGGTCGGCATCTTTCCCCGAGCGATCAAAGGTGAGGGGGAGGCCATCCATTCATGGCCACACGCGATCGCTCCCAGCCAATGACATTCTTCCTCTGCCTCTGAAATGTAAACAGCGGCAGAGGAAGTGATGTCATCTCTCCTTGAGTCGGTCTTTTCCGTTCCGGCGCCGAGGAGAGAAGACATCAAGTAAGTGCACCAAACACTACACTAACAGTAGAACACTCTAGGCACACATTTCACCCCCCATCACCCCCCGATCACCCCCCTGTACCTCCTGTCACAGTGACACCAATAGCAGTTTTTTTTTCTGCTTACTGCATTGGTGTCAGTTTGTGACAGTTATAAGTGGTAGGACAGTTAGGGTTAGCCCCCTTTAGGTCTAGGATACCCCCCTAACCTCCCTAATAAAGGTTAACCCCTTGATCACCCCCCATCGCCAGTGTCAATAAGCGATCGTTTTTCTGATCGCTGTATTAGTGTCACAAGTGACGCTAGTTAGAGAGGTAAGTATTTAGGTTCGCCATCAGCGTTTTATAGCGTCAGGGACCCCCATATACTACCTAATAAATGTTTTAACACCTTGATTGCCCCCTAGTTAACCCTTTCACCAGTGATCAGCGCATAACTGTTACGGGTGACGCTGGTTAGTTAGTTTCTTTTTTATAGTGTCAGGGCACCCACCGTTTATTACCTAATAAAGGTTTAACCCCCTGATCGCCCGGCAGGTGATATAAGTTAAGTTTTTGGGTCAGATAGGGTCTGCGTCGCCCCAGGCAGTGCCAGTAGCGCTAACACCCACGCACGCAGCATACACCTCCCTTAGTGGTATAGTATCTGAACGGATCAATATCTGATCCGATCAGATCTATACTAGCGTCCCCAGCTGTTTAGGGTTCCCAAAATTGCAGTGTTAGCGGGATCAGCCCAGATAGCACCTGCGTTTTGCCCCTCAGCCCAGCCCAGCCCAGCCCACCCAAGTGCAGTATCAATCGATCACTGTCACTTACAAAACACTAAACACATATAACTGCAGTGTTCGCAGAGTCAGACCTGATCCCTGCAATCGCTAACAGTTTTTTTGGTAGCGTTTTGATACAGTCGCCAACAGGCAGGAGCTTTTTTACCTGTGAGTCTCACTAGTGTACCACTAAATTTAGAGCCCAAAATGGCAAATTGAAGGTACACTAGTGAAGAGGCCTACACGTTTCTGAGCATGACAGATAGTGAAGAGGAAGTCACTCATCTGTCAGATTCAGGCTCCGAATACGATCCTGTAGAGAACAGCAGCTCCATGACAGATAGCTCTGATGACAGAGTTGTGGTCCCTGCCAAGGTCAGGCGTTCCAGACCTCTACAAAATTCGGCCCCTCGTAAACCACTTCAACCAACGTTTTGCAGACTTGTTTACTCCCCATCAAGTTGTCTGCGTTGATGAGTACCTGATTAAGTTTTCTGGCTGCTTGTCATTCAAACAGTACCTTCCCAGCAAGCGTGCCAGATACGGGCGATAAGATGTATAAGCTCTGTGACAGGGCCACAGGCTATACATGTAGTTTTATGATTTATGAGGGAAAAGATAGTCACGTAGAGCCGACAAACTGCCCTGGCTACGCAGGAAGCGCTGGCAAGATTGTGTGGGACTTGGTGTCACCCTTATTCGGAAAGGGGTACCACTTGTACGTGGACAATTATTACACGAGCGTGCCACTTTTTAGTCACCTGTTTGATTATCAGATTGGAGCATGTGGCACTGTGCGACCTAATCGCCGGGGCTTTCCCCAGCGGCTTGTAGATTCCCGTCTTAGGCTGGGGGAGAGAGCCTGCTTGCAGTGTAATAATTTGTTCACTATGAAGTGGAAGGATAATAAGAATGTTTTCGTTCTTACCTCCCTTCATGCAGACACGACGGTCCAAATTCCTACGGTGACTGGTGTTGTGGAGAAACCCCTCTGTGTCCACAAATATAACCTTAACATGGGAGGGGTGGACCTCAACGACCAGTTTTTGGCGCCGTACCTAGTTGCCCATAAGGCCAGACGCTGGGACAAAAAAGTGTCTGTTTATTTATTTCAATTGGCTTTGCTGAACGCTCATGTGCTATACAGAGCTTCAGGATGGACTGGATCCTTCCTTAAATTCCAGGAAGAGATCATCAGAGCCCTTCTGTTTCCAGATGGTGCTCCACCTCACCTTCCCCAACCAAATGCAGTGAGCCGGCTGCATGAGAGGCATTTTCCTTATGTCCTCCCGAGTACCCCTACCCAACGAGCCCCCCAAAGAAGATGTCGTGTCTGCAGCAAACACGGATATAGGCGTGACACCCGCTATTATTGTCCCTCCTGTCCTGACAATCCTGGTCTTTGCATTGGTGAATGTTTTGAACGCTACCATACACTAGTTGAGTTTTAGCATAGGGTACAGCACTGCACAGACTAGGCATACTTTCACATGGTCTCCCAAGATGCCATCGCATTTTGAAAGACCCAAACCTGGTACCAGTTACAAAAGTTACAGTTGAAAAAAAAAGAGTAAAAAAAAAGTAAAAAAAAAAACACAAAAAAATATATGAAATAAAAAAAACATAAATAGTTGTTGTTTTATTGTTCTCTCTCTCTCTCTATTCTCTCTCTATTGTTCTGCTCTTTTTTACTGTATTCTATTCTGCAATATTTTATTGGTATTATGTTTTATCATGTTTGTTTTTCAGATATGCATTTTTTTAATACTTTACTGTTTACTGTGTTTTATTGTTAACCCTTTTTTGTTTTCAGGTACGCAATTCAGCTGCAGCGCGGATTTATTTATCTTGACAGCAACAGCATTTGCTCCCACGATACATAAAGCCGTTACTCCAGAGCTGTAGGAGGTGATTTCACCACCACAGTTACATACTTCAGCATATATGCTAAGGCATGGGGGCAGCAGGGGCGGAGGAGCGATTTGCTCCTACCTTTTGCGGGAGGATGCCCCCATGCTTCGGCATATATATATTTTAGGCAGAGGTTGCGTTAAAAAATGTTTTATTTTTTACAATTTTTTTAAAATTTGCTTTGCAGGTATGGTAAGTCTTACTGTTATACTGTAATGTTATTTTGTTTTATTGTCAACCATCATTTGCTTAGCAGGTATGCCATTCAGTTGCAGCACGGATTTGTTTATCTTAACAGCAACAGCGTTTACTCCCATGATACATAAAGCTGTGACTCCAGCGCTGTTGGAGGTGATTTAACCACCACAGTTACGTACTTCAGCATATATGCCGAAGCATGGGGGCAGCAGGGGCGGAGGAGAGATTTGCTCCTACCTTTTGTGTGAGGATGCCCCCATGCTTCGGCATATATATATTTTGCGTTAAATGTTTTATTTTTTTCTGTTTCTTTTGTATTTGCTTTGCAGGTATGGTAAGTCTTACTGTTTTACTGTCATGTTATTTTGTTTTATTGTTAACCATCATTTGCTTAGCAGGTACGCCATTCAGTTGCAGCGCGGATGTATTTATCTTGACAGCAACAGCGTTTGCTCCCACAATACATAAAGCCGTGACTCCAGCGCTGTAGGAGGTGATTTCACCACCACAGTTAAAAAAAGAGCATATATGCTGAAGCATGGGGGCAGCAGGGGCGGAGGAGCGATTTGCTCCTATCTTTTGGGGCGGATGCCCCCATGCTTCAGCATATATAAACAGTGCATGTATGCCCATCATTAGAAGTGGGTGGATGAAGGGAGGTATTCTAATGGTGGGCATACCCATGATCAATCTCTTTTTTTTCGTTCAGCCCACAGGCTGCATGAAAAAAAGTTTACAATACTGTATATGCCCAACAAGCACCAGCAACATACTGGTATGTTGCTGGACTTTGAGTGGCTATACCAGAATGATGCCTGCAGGTTTAGTTATCATCTTGGTATCATTCTTTTCAGCCAGTGGTCGGCTTTCATGTAAAAGCAATCCTAGCAGCTAATTAGCCTCTAGATTGCTTTTACAAGCAGTGGGAGGGAACGCCCCCCCTCCCACCGTCTTTCATGTTTTTCTCTGGCTCTCCTGTCCCAACAGGGAACCTGAGAATGCAGCCATTGATTCGGCCAGCTGACCATAGAGCTGATCAGAGACCAGAATGGCTCCAATCATCTCTATGGCCTAAGAAACCTGAAGCTACAAGCATTTTATGACTTAGATTTTGCCGGATGTAAACAGCGCCATTGGGAAATTGGGAAAGCATTTTATCACACCGATCTTGGTGTGGTCAGATGCTTTAAGGGCAGAGGAGAGATCTAGGGTCCAATTTTTTCAAAAAAGAGTACCTGTCACTACCTATTGCGATCATAGGGGATATTTACATTCCCTGAGATAACAATAAGAATGCTAAAAAAAAAAGCAAGCATCGGTCTGGCGTCAAATGTAAACAGCAATTGCACCATGCATGTGAGGTATCACCATGAAGGTCAGATCAAGGGCAGTAATTTTAGCAGTAGACCTCCTCTGTAAATCTAAAATGGTAACCTGTAAAGGCTTTTAAAAGCTTTTAAAAATGTATTTAGTTTGTCGCCACTGCACGTTTGTGTGCAATTTTAAAGCATGTCGTGTTTGGTATCCATGTACTCGGCCTAAGATCATCTTTTTTATTTCATCAAACATTTGGGAAATATAGTGTGTTTTAGTGCATTAAAATTTTAAAAAGTTTGTTTTTTCCCCAAAAAATGCGTTTGAAAAATCGCTGCGCAAATTCTGTGAAAAAAAAATGAAACACCCACCATTTTAATCTTTAGGACCTTTGCTTTAAAAAAAAATATAATGTCTTCAAGTGGTTAGAAGAGTGGGTGATGTGTGACATAAGCTTCTAAATGTTGTGCATAAAATGCCAGGACAGTTCAAACCCCCCCAAATTACCCCATTTTGGAAAGTAGACACCCCAAGATATTTTCTGAGAGGCATGTCGAGTCCGTGAAATATTTTATATTGTGACGCAAGTTGCGGGAAAAAGACCCTTTTCTTTTTTTTTGCACAAAGTTGTCACTAAATGATATATTGCTCAAACATGCCATGGGAATATGTGAAATTACACCCCAAAATACATTCTGTTTCTTCTCCTGAGTTCGGGGATACCACATGTGTGTGACTTTTTGGGAGCCTAGCTGCGTACTGGACACCAAAAACCAAGCACCGCCTTCAGGCTTTCTAAGGGTGTAAATTTTTGATTTCACTCTTCACTGCCTATGACAGTTTCGGAGGCCATGGAATGCCCAGATGGCACAAACCCCCCCAAATGACCCCATTTTGGAAAGTAGATACCCCAAGCTATCTGAGAGGTATGGTGAGTATTTTGCAGACCTCACTTTTTGTCACAAAGTTTTGAAAATTGAAAAAAGAAAAAAAATAGATTTTTTTTGTGTTTCTTCATTTTCAAAAACAAATGAGACCTGCAAAATACTCACCATGCCTCTCAGCAAATAGCTTGGGGTGTCTACTTTCCAAAATGGGGTAATTTGGGGGGGTGCCATCTGGGCATTTTATGGCCTTCAAAACTGTGATAGGTAGTGAGGAGTGAAATCAAAAATTTATGCCCTTAGAAATCCTGAAGGCGGTGCTTGGATTTCAGGGCCCCGTATGCGGCTAGGTTCCCAAAAAGTCCTACACATGTGGTATCCCCGTACTCAGGAGAATCAGCAGAATGTATTTTGGGGTGCAATTCCACATATGCCCATGGCCTGTGTGAGCAATATATCATTTAGTGACAACTTTGTGCAAAAAAAAAGTTTGTAATTTTCCTGCAACTTGTGTCAAAATAAAAAATATTCCATGGACTCAACATGCCTCTCAGCAAATAGCTTGGGGTGTCTACTTTCCAAAATGGGGTCATTTGGGGGGTTGTGCCATCTTGGCATTTTATGGCCTTCAAAACTGTGATAGGTAATGAGGAGTGAAATCAAACATTTACGCCCTTAGAAATCCTGAAGGCGGTGCTTGGATTTCGGGGCCCCGTACTTGGCTAGGCTCCCAAAAAGTCCCACACATGTGGTATCCCCAAACTCAGGAGAAGCAGCTAAATGTATTTTGGGGTGCAATTCCACATATAACCATGGCACGTGTGAGCAATATATCATTTAGTGACAACTTTTTGTAATTTTTTTTTATCATTATTCAATCACTTGAGTCAAAAAAATGTAATATTCAGTGGGCTCAACATGCCTCTCAGCAATTTCCTTGGGGTGTCTACTTTCCAAAATGGGGTCATTTGGGGGAGTTTTGTACTGGCCTGCCATTTTAGCACCTCAAGAAATGAGATAGGCAGTCATAAACTAAAAGCTGTGTAAATTCCACAAAATGTACCCTAGTTTGTAGACGCTATAGTTTTGCGCAAACCAATAAATATACGCTTATTGACATTTTTTTTACCAAAAACATGTGGCCTAATACATTTTGGCCTAAATGTACGACTAAAATTGAGTTTATTGGATTTTTTTTATAACAAAATGTAGAAAATATAATTTTTTTCTAAATTTTCCGTCTTTTTCCATTTATAGCACAAAAAATAAAAACTGCAGAGGTGATCAAATACCATCAAAAGAAAGCTCTATTTTGGGAAGAAAAGGACGCAAATTTTGTTTGGGTACAGCATTGCATGACCGCGCAATTGTCAGTTAAAGCAACGCAGTGCCAAATTGTAAAAAGTGCTCTGAACAGGAAGGGGGTAAATCCTTCCGGGCTGAAGTGGTTAAGGAATATACTCTGTATTCCTTCATGTAATTCTCTTATTTTAGCCTAATATTTTCTTCCTTGGTGTAGACTATAGATAGATTTTTTAGTATTAGATAGACTTTCAACTACTTACCGATAAATATTGTTATTGTGTTAAAGCTTTCACTCTTGGTTAAAGAACTCTCATTTAACCCACATCATATGTTTGAAATATTAAATCTTAAGTATAATAAACGGGTAACAGGATCCTTAGATGAGTGTCAACTAGCCTGACTCCTTAGGGCAGGCATGTCAAACCCCAAAAATGTGGAGTCCAAATCTGGATAAACTCTATAAAGGGCAGCATTTAATGGAATTTCTCTTATGCCGCGTACACACGATCGGACATTGATCGGACATTCCGACAACAAAATCCATGGATTTTTTCCGACGGATGTTGGCTCAAACTTGTCTTGCATACACACAGTCACACAAAGTTGCTCAGAAATTGCGAACATCATGAACGCGGTGGCGTACAACATGTACGACGAGCTGAGAAAAATGAAGTTTAATAGCCAGTGCTGCTCTTCTGCTTGATTCTGAGAATGCGTGGAACTTTGTGTGTCGGAATTGTGTACACAGGATCGGAATTTCCAACAACGGATTTTGTTGTTGGAAAATTTGAGAACCAGATCTGTGCAATGGAAATTCCGATGGAGAATGTCCGATGGAGCCTACACACGGTCGGAATGTCCGATAGAAGGCTTCCATCGAACATTTTCAGTCGGAAAATCCGACCGTGTGAATGGGGCATAACAGTTATGTTTAAGGATCAGCATGGCAATTAAAAAGCCTTGTTTTTTTAATGTAATTCACCTTACAGTAAACCAATGCTATGTTCAATTGTAATCCTCATATTGGCTGAGGGCCATAAGAAAGATGTAGATGAGATGCATGAAGTCCAACCAGTTTGACATGTCTACTTTAGAGGAATGTTAGATGTATCAATTGTATATTGCTGTGCTAAATATGTGGATTGTTTGATGTGTGCATCATCATTTTCTGGTAGATTTGTAAACTAACATATATCTATTTTTTTGTTTTACAGAGTTTGCTGAAGCTATTCAATTCAGATAAAGTTGAATGTGCCTCCTGTGCCCCAGTGAAAATGAGACCTTTGTCTATGCTGATGAATGACAATGGAGATGTGGTAATGAAACACCACAAAGATATGATTGTAGAAGAATGTGGATGTCATTGAGGAACTGCTAAAACATATGTCACAGGTATTGAAAAGATGCAAAGTAAGCAGTGACTTTAAAGGAATAATGGCACTTTGCAGTGTCTGGTGAAAGGCCTGCTGAACTCTCTGCTTTAAGGTAAAAAGAGTTCAAAAGCTAAAAACTGGAGCCAGAGGAAGAAAAGAAACTTCCATTGCTGGACAACATTATTGCCATGAACTGGAGATAAAACCTTTTTTATTGCCTAAAATGTATTTTGTAGTTTACAGTGCAGTCATTGTATGATTATTATCCATTAAAATATAATGAATAAAAGACATCTGTTTCATTTTCTTTATTGTTTGATAGCACTAATTGAGCAATGGGAATATGGAGCTGAAGCTTTCCAGTAGAGCCCCTAAAATGTTTTAGATAAGACTTGTGCAGAAAATGGTGGATTTTGACTTTAATACACAGACTTAAGTAGTCCTTGTAAACAACTTAATGAAGTGCAGGCAAAAACACATTTAGAATTAAACAAATATTTTAAATGCTTCATTGCAGTGTTTTCCATCTCCAATGTTTTTTTGATTTGCATTGTTCTTGAACTTGCTGGAATGGCCTAGATCTTTTGGAGGAGAGAAAAGGGCTTTGAATCTGAATTTTACAAGCTTTACTTTCAAAAGATTACATGCTGTATGATGCAACTGAAATAGAAAATAATATTGCTAAATTGCTGAAGTTAATCTTAGAGCTATGTAGTGCATACATATGCAAGATAAAACATGAATAATATTGATAGTAAGAATTAATTATAAAGAGCTTCAAGTATTGAATTGGATAGCCTTAGTATAATATGTATATTCATCATTTTGGAAAGGGGTCAGCAACCTTTTTCCACTTAAGGGCCGGAATTCAATGTATGTGAATGCGTGGATGGTGGAGGGCCACATTCACCTGCTAATAAATGAAGATAATAATAATCTTAACATAGTAACAATACCAGTACAGGTTTACCTCACTTTAAGGTGCTTCACTAATAAAAAGCCAGTTCACTCTGAGGGATCATGTGGCTGGGGATTCAGATTTTACTTCCCCCTCCCCCATCCTGGTACCCAAGGTTGGCTGACACCAGCCCTGCCAGTCAGCATGGTCTGGAGATGGGGTTCCTGTCCCTAGGGAAAATGTAGGGAAAATGGGGTTCCTACCCTTAGAGGAGATGGGGTCCCTATCCCTAGGGAAATGGGGTCCACAGGGGGAGGGGTTCTCTGTTACTAGGGGAGATGGGGGCCCAATTACCAGGGTAATGGGGCCACATCCCCAAGAGAGAACGGGTCCCTGTCCCCAGGGGAGAAGGGGACCCTGTCCCCAAGTGAGAGGAGTCCCTGTCCACAGGGTAGAAGGAGTTCCTGTCCCCAGGTGAGAAGGGGCCCCTGTCCCCAGGGGAGAAGATGTCCCTGTCCCCAGGGGTGATGGTGTCCCTGTCTCCTGCCCCCACTGTAGTGTCCTCTTACCCCCTGCAGCCAACCCCACCCCACCCCATCCCCATTCAAAAACACACTGTGTAGGTAGAACTCTCCTACCTTACACACATGTGCAGCAGAGCAGAGATCGGCATCACAGGTCTGGATTAGGGTGGGAACTGCTGAAGTTAACTTTTTACCTTAACTGGCTAGTGATTGGTTGCTACGATTGCCTGGAAACCAATCACCTGCTGTTTAATGTAAAAAGTTAACTCCAGCGGTTCCCGCCCCATCCAGCCCTGTGATACCAGCCACTCGCTGCTGTCCAATGAAGAGGACAGTGGCGAAAAACTCCATGGCCTGGGTGCCAGTGAATTACTCATGGCCCTGACGGGCTGGACATTATATGGTGGTGGTCCGGGTGCAGCCCGGGGGTTGCTGACCCCTGCTTTAGGAGGTACTTGGAAAGAAAAGTATTGTGCTTTGCCTAAAGTGCAGTGGTATTCATAGATTAAGTTTGATTTGTTAAAATGAGAATGCATGTATTTATAATAACATGGGTTTGTCATTTTCTAGCTCACATACTTTTAAAGAAAATATTTAATATAAACTGGTGTTAACGTTACCTAATATCTGTAATTCCTCAACATTATTGTTATCATACAGTATATAAATTGCACCAACAGTTCACGCAGCGATTTACAAAATAAGGACAGACAATACATATACAATTTAAAGCAGACATTTAGTAATTTTTTCAACTTTCCATGTATTAAATCTTCTGCCCTTGTTGTTTTAATGTTGGATAGTAAAAAAAAAAGATTCTGCCAGTAAAATCCTTATACAGCCCACTTCCTTTTTCTTGTCTGGTAAAAAGCCTAGGCTTATGACATCATGAACAGCTCTCTCTCTAACTCCAGGAAGGAAGGGAGGGGGGATGAGTCATAAGAGGGCTAATGAGAGCTGCAGAGCTGGAGGTGTGCCTCTGTGTGTCTGTGTAAAACCAGGAAGTTAACAGGCAGCAGCTTTAGCTGCCCACAGTTAAAATGGTTGCAGCCAGACTCAGTGGAGGGAGATTTCTGCAGCATATTTGGCAAGTACAGAATCACAGTATATATAAAATAATATGCAAATTGGTTGGAGGGAAGCTTCAGAATGGCAAAGATGTTTGTATTACAAATTATGTGAGCAGACTGCAGTTCCTCTTGTATACAGAAGGAATCAGAGGGCCCTGAATAACAGAAAAAATGCAAATTGTATTATTGACACTGGTAATATTTGATATTGGGATCATTAATATGAAAGGTGGGAGGTGTGAAGACTTGGATCCAGCAATAGGAAAAAAATAGGAGAACCCTTTAAACCTTTAAGATGAAACATGACATGTGAAAGTAATTGGCTATGGTGTTCATTGCAATAGGTCATAATCTTTTGGTATTTTCATATGTCCTAGACAGTTTTTTTTTAATTGTACATGCCATTGACAGATTTGGTATGAGGGGCATTACTCTTGTCTAGCTCCTACAGTTACATTTCACATAATACAAAATCAATAAAAAGTCAGGCAGAGTGGGAGCCCTTCATAAGGCCCACAGGAACTATGCATACCCGGGAACTCAACACAGAGATCTCACCAAAAGAGTTCCTGAAAGATCTAAGAAACTGTTAGATGGTTTAACACTTCAGCATCTTCCAAAAACCAAAGGATCAATGAGGCCACCCTGTAATGTTGTAAGATAATTTTTTATTATTTAAAGTTAGTTTAGGTTGTACTACAAGGATACATTGGGCTTGATTTACCAAAGGCAAATAGGCTGTTCACTTTGCAAGGCAAGTGCACTGTGCAAATGAGCTTTCCCCAGAGCCTAGTGACTAAATGTTTTTCATACAAGTTACTGTGATGCACACCAACTGATAGGTGGGAATAGCCATTTTACAGATTTTTGTAGGAACAGCTGTAAAAGAAATCAACATGATGTAAATAAAGTTATCAATTGAATGTTTGATGTGTTTCTATGCATGATTTGTAATCATATATGTACATGGGAGCAGCATTATTTGCTCATGGCATACGAAGACTCTGTTTCCTGCTTTGCAGTGCTACACTATGGTTGTGCTTTACTGCTCCGTCTCACAATGGCTGTCTATGAGTCAGCTGACTGACTAAAGATAATTTGTTTTGTTGATAGCCTTTCTAAATATCTATTGAGCAGTTATGCTGAGTGACTGAAACAGCTAATTTTGAAGTAATAATATAAAATAGCAAACATCTAAAAATGTAAAAGTCACTCCAAATTTTAATTTGTAAAAGTCACTCCAAATTTTAAAGTGAACAAAGTTAACACAAAATATGTCCTCCCTGAAAGTGCTGTATACTTTCACTTTAACCCTGAAGTTTCACTGTTGGGTAGATTAGTTCCTTAATGTCAAACAAATATGTCTTTAATCTAACCATAAAAGAAAATTAACTTACTGATTTCATTTCATGTGTACTATGTGTTAACCCCTTCAATACAGTGCACTTACACCCCCTTCCTGCCCAGACCAATTTTCAGCTTTCAGCGCTCTGAGCCTCGGTTCACACCAGAGGCGGCACGACTTGCAGGTCGCCTCACCGAGGCGACCTGCACACGACTGCCGGGGCGACTTGCAAAACGACTTCTGTATAGAAGTCTATGCAAGTCGCCCCAAGTCGCCCCCAAAGTCGTACAGGAACCTTTTTCTAAGTTGGAGCGACTTGCGTCGCTCCGATTAGAACGGTTCCATTGTACTGAACGGGACGCTACTTGTCAGGCGACCTAGGTCGCCTGACAAGTCGTCCCAGTGTGAACCGAGGCTCACACTTTGAATGACAATTACTCAGTCATGCAACACTGTACCCATATGAAATTTGCGTCCTTTTTTTCACACAAATAGAGCTTTCTTTTGGTGGTATTTAATCACTAGTGGGTTTTTTATTTTTTTCTGCTATAAATAAAAAAGACCGTAAATTTTGTGAAAAAAATGCCTTTTTCTTTGTTTCTGTCATAAAATTTTGCAAATTAGTAATTTTTCTTCATATATTTAGGCCAAAATTTATACTGCTACATATCTTTGGTAAAAATAACCCAAATTAGTGTAAATTATTTGATCTTTGTGAAAGTTATAGAGTCTACAAACTATGGTGCCAATCACTTAAAATTGATCGCATCTGATCACACAGATGTACTGATGGTCTATCTCATTTCTTGGGACACTAACAAGTCAGAAAAGTACAAATATCCCCTAAATGACCCCTTTTTAGAAAGTAGACATTCCAAGGTATTAAGTAAGTAGCATGGTGAATTTTTTCAAGTTGTAATTTTTTCCCACAATTCTTTGCAAAATGAAGATTTTTTTTTTAAATTTTTTTACAAAATTGTCATATTAACAGGTTATTTCTCTCTGCATACAACAAATTACACCCCAAAATACATTCTGCTACTCTTCCTGAGTATGGCGATACCACATGTGTGAGACTTTTACACAGCCTGGCCACATACAAAGGCCGAACATTGAAGTAGCATCTTCATGCGTTCTACGAGCCTAAATGACACATCTCATTTCTCAACCACCATTTACACTTTTGAAGGCCCTGGAGCACCAGGAAAATAGAATTGCCCCCAAACTGACCCCATTTTGGAAAGCAAACACCCCAACGTATAATCTATGGGGCATAATGAGTCTTTTGAACGGTTCTTTTTTTCCAGAAGTTTTTGGAAAATGTGGAAAAAAATGAAAACGCATTTTTTTTACACAAAGTTGTCCATTTATCAGATATTTCCAACACATAGCATGTACGTAGCAAAGATGACACCCCAAAATACATTCTGCTGCTCCTCCTGAGTATGGCGATACCACATGTGTGAGACTTTTACACAGCCTAGCCACATACAAAGGCCCAACATTGAAGTAGCATCTTCATGCGTTCTACGAGCCTAAATGACACATCTCATTTCTCAACCACCATTTACACTTTTGAAGGCCCTGGAGCACCAGGACAATGGAATTGCCCCCAAAATGACCCCATTTTGGAAAGCAAACACCCCAACGTATAATCTATGAGGCATAATGAGTCTTTTGAACGGTTCTTTTTTTCCAGAAGTTTTTGGAAAATGTGGAAAAAAATTAAAACGCATTTTTTTTTACACAAAGTTGTCCATTTATCAGATATTTCCAACACATAGCATGTACATAGCAAAGATGACACCCCAAAATACATTCTGCTACTCCTCCTGAGTATAGCGATACCACATGTGTGAGACTTTTACAGAGCGTGGCCACATACAAAGGCCCAACATTGAAGTAGCACTATCAGGCGATCTACGAGCATAAATGACACATCTCATTTCTCAACCACCTATTGCATTTTTGAAGGCCCTGGAGCACCAGGACAATGGAATTGCCCCCAAAATGACCCCATTTTGGAAAGCAAACACCCCAATGTATAATCTATGAGGCATAATGAGTCTTTTGAACGGTTCATTTTTTTTCAGAAGTTTTTGGAAAATGTGGAAAAAAATGAAAACACATTTTTTTTACACAAAGTTGTCTATTTATCAGATATTTCCAACACATAGCATGTATGTAGCAAAGATGACACCCCAAAATACATTCTGCTACTCCTCCTGAGTATAGCGATACCACATGTGTGAGACTTTTACACAGCGTGGCCACATACAAAGCCCAACATTGAAGTAGCACCATCAGGCGATCTACGAGCATAAATGACACATCTCATTTCTCAACCACCTATTGCATTTTTGAAGGCCCTGGAGCACCAGGACAATGGAATTGCCCCCAAAATGACCCCATTTTGGAAAGCAAACACCCCAACGTATAATCTATGAGGCATAATGAGTCTTTTGAACGGTTCATTTTTTTCCAAAAGTTTTTGGAAAATGTGGAAAAAAATAAAAATGAATTTTTTTTTACACAAATTTGTCCATTTATCTGATATTTCCAACACATAGCATGTACGTAGCAAAGATAACAACCCAAAATACATTCTGCTACTCCTCCTGAGTATGGCGATACCATATGTGTGAGACTTTTACACAGCCTGGCCACATACAGAGGCCCAACATCCAAGTAGCACCATCAGGCATTCTAGGAGCATAAATGACATATATAATTTCCTGGCAACCTATCATTTTTGAAAACCCTTCATATTTCTAACACATAGCATGCACATACCAAGAATTACAATCCAAAATAAATTCTATTGCAGAAAGGGTAAAAAAAAAGCATTACCTGTGCTTTTAGTAGTATCCACAGAGGAGAGCACTGGTCCAGGCAGCAGGCAGGGAGGTGCTTAGCGACAGCAATATTAACTATCCAGGCAGCAGGCAGGAATATTGTCTATAGTCGGCACAGCACAGTCCATAGAAATTGTCCAGGCAGAGACAGCCAGCACAGCCATAATATTGGTCCTGGTACACTGTTAACTGCAGACACTCATTATTGTACCACTCTCCAGCCCTTCATAAACATACTGCCTCCTGCTACAGCTAATTATTTGCATAGTCCAGGTAGCGGTGTGGTCCATTCATGTAACAGGCATGGGCATGGTGGCAGTAAGTCAGCAGCAGGCTGAGGGCCACAGTCAGGTAAGACCTGTGCACAGGGGCACAGGGGTAGAGGCTTCGACCCACCCAAATCTCTATGAAGCCTCCGGACTCCAGACCCTAATTCCGAAACCCGGAGAAAACAAAAATAATTGTTTTCTCCAACCGGAAAAACAATTCTGGAGCCCCTCACATATATGAGACCCCCGTGTACTACAGTAGCAGGGCAACAGATCAGTCCAAGCGGTAGGCAAAAGCATAGTCCATAAAACAGGCCAGGGTCGGTTCACATGTAAGCAGTCCAAGCGGTAGGCAGTAGAGTAGTTGATAAAACAGGCCAGGGTCAGTTCACGTGGAGGCAGTCCAAACGGTAGGCAGAGGCATAGTCACAAAACAGGCCAGGGTCAGTTCACATGAAAGCAGTCCAAACGGTAGGCAGAGGCATAGTCAAAAAACAGGCCAGGGTCAGTTCACATGGAAGGCAGTGGCATGGTTACAAAGGCCCAACATTGAAGTAGCACTATCAGGCGATCTACGAGCATAAATGACACATCTCATTTCTCAACCACCTATTGCATTTTTGAAGGCCCTGGAGCACCAGGACAATGGAATTGCCCCCAAAATGACCCCATTTTGGAAAGCAAACACCCCAACGTATAATCTATGAGGCATAATGAGTCTTTTGAACGGTTCATTTTTTTTCAGAAGTTTTTGGAAAATGTGGAAAAAAATGAAAACGCATTTTTTTTACACAAAGTTGTCTATTTATCAGATATTTCCAACACATAGCATGTATGTAGCAAAGATGACACCCCAAAATACATTCTGCTACTCCTCCTGAGTATAGCGATACCACATGTGTGAGACTTTTACACAGCGTGGCCACATACAAAGGCCCAACATTGAAGTAGCACCATCAGGCGATCTACGAGCATAAATGACACATCTCATTTCTCAACCACCTATTGCATTTTTGAAGGCCCTGGAGCACCAGGACAATGGAATTGCCCCCAAAATGACCCCATTTTGGAAAGCAAACACCCCAACGTATAATCTATGAGGCATAATGAGTCTTTTGAACGGTTCATTTTTTTCCAAAAGTTTTTGGAAAATGTGGAAAAAAATAAAAATGAATTTTTTTTTACACAAAGTTGTCCATTTATCTGATATTTCCAACACATAGCATGTACGTAGCAAAGATAACAACCCAAAATACATTCTGCTACTCCTCCTGAGTATGGCGATACCATATGTGTGAGACTTTTACACAGCCTGGCCACATACAGAGGCCCAACATCCAAGTAGCACCATCAGGCGTTCTAGGAGCATAAATGACATATATAATTTCCTGGCAACCTATCATTTTTGAAAACCCTTCATATTTCTAACACATAGCATGCACATACCAAGAATTACAATCCAAAATAAATTCTATTGCAGAAAGGGTAAAAAAAAAGCATTACCTGTGCTTTTAGTAGTATCCACAGAGGAGAGCACTGGTCCAGGCAGCAGGCAGGGAGGTGCTTAGCGACAGCAATATTAACTATCCAGGCAGCAGGCAGGAATATTGTCTATAGTCGGCACAGCACAGTCCATAGAAATTGTCCAGGCAGAGACAGCCAGCACAGCCATAATATTGGTCCTGGTACACTGTTAACTGCAGACACTCATTATTGTACCACTCTCCAGCCCTTCATAAACATACTGCCTCCTGCTACAGCTAATTATTTGCATAGTCCAGGTAGCGGTGTGGTCCATTCATGTGACAGGCATGGGCATGGTGGCAGTAAGTCAGCAGCAGGCTGAGGGCCACAGTCAGGTAAGACCTGTGCACAGGGGCACAGGGGTAGAGGCTTCGACCCACCCAAATCTCTATGAAGCCTCCGGACTCCAGACCCTAATTCCGAAACCCGGAGAAAACAAAAATAATTGTTTTCTCCAACCGGAAAAACAACTCTGGAGCCCCTCACATATGTGAGACCCCCGTGTACTACAGTAGCAAGGCAACAGATCAGTCCAAGCGGTAGGCAAAAGCATAGTCCATAAAACAGGCCAGGGTCGGTTCACATGTAAGCAGTCCAAGCGGTAGGCAGTAGAGTAGTTGATAAAACAGGCCAGGGTCAGTTCACGTGGAGGCAGTCCAAACGGTAGGCAGAGGCATAGTCACAAAACAGGCCAGGGTCAGTTCACATGAAAGCAGTCCAAACGGTAGGCAGAGGCATAGTCAAAAAACAGGCCAGGGTCAGTTCACATGGAAGGCAGTGGCATGGTTATTTGGGAAAGAATGGAAAATGGTCAGCACAGATGATGAAAATGGGGAAATGGTTAAAAATATGGTCTAATATTTTATGGATGTATGATAAAGTTGGAAGCATTCACCAATGCAAAGGCCAGGTTGGGAGGGACACTGGGGACAATGGTAGCTGGTATCTTTTCTAAGTCCTCTTTTGGTGCACACGCGACATTTTTTTTGCCGTCTTCGGCCTGCTTCAGATGGTGGAATGCTGAAGGGGAAGTGGCGCTCATGGAGTCGGCAAACAGCCTCAGAGTGAAGGTCTTCTGGGGGGGTCTTTGGTGATAGATGAGGGACGTGACAACTTCTATGAATTTTAGGAAGGGGGCGGGGCTTTCAATGGATTTGGTGTAGACTATGTAGGAATTGTAAATGGCCAAATGGATGAGATAAATTGCTACCTTCTTATACCAGAATCGGGACCTCCTTATTGACAAATAGGGCTGAATCATTTGATCGTTAAAATCTACCCCCCCATGTAGAGATTATAATCTTGGACACTTGTTGGCTTTTCAATGGGACCTTGTCTTCTTTGTACCTCAATTGCAGTGTCTTCATGGATGGTGGACATCATGTGCACGTCCCTCTTATCCTTCCACCTCAAGGCCAGCACTTCGTTGCATCTCAATGATGCTCTTTCCCACCTTCGCAGCTTTTTGTTCGCTAAAGATTGTGGGAAGCCCTTTCTATTTTTTCTGGAGGTTCCACAGGCCAGGGTTTTTGCAGTGTATAAGTGTTTGAAAAGGGGCAGGCTGGTGTAAAAGTTGTCAACGTAAATGTGATATCATTTGTTTAGAAGTGGGTATGCCAGGTCCCATACAATCTTTCCAGTTGTGCCCATGTAGGCCGGGCACTCAGGGGGCTGGAGCCGTCAATCTTTTCCTTCATATATGCGGAACGCATACAAATATCCCGTGGCTCTCTCACATAGCTTGTATAATTTTAATCCGTATCTGGCCCTTTTGCTAGGAATATACTGCTTTATTCCTAGCCGGCCTGAAAAGGGTACAAGGGACTCATCGACGCAAATATTCTGATCGGGGACATAGAGTTCTGCAAATTGTTGAGAAAAGAAATTTATCAGTGGGCGAATCTTGTATAACTTGTCATAATTTGGATGATTGTGGGGAGGGCACTGGGTGTTGTCGCTGAAGTGAAGAAAGTGCATTATCATCTTGTATCGGGACCTGGACATTAGGGCAGAATAAATGGGCATATTGTGGATAGGGTTGGTGGACCAATAGGCATGTCCTTCATTTTTTTTGTAATCCCCATGTTTAGGGTGAGGCCCATAAACACTTTAAACTCCTCCAAATTCAGATCTCTCCACTCAAAAGGACGGGCATAGGATGATTGGGGGTTGTTGGCAATATATTGCTGGGCATACAAATTTGTCTGGTCCACAATAAATTGCAGCATAGTGTTGGGCAAAAACATTTGAAAGAAATCAATCTCTGAGAAATTTTGGGTGTTGGTCTGCACACCTGGCAGTGCTGTGAACGGGGAATAATTGGCGATGCCGAGTTGGAAGGCAGCTATATTGGGTTGGCAAGACCATCTGGCATGTATGTAGAGGCCCTGGCTCTTGGGGAGTGTGACACTCCAGTAGTTGGATTGGAATTTCCTGTGCTGGTACTCAGGCGTGATGTGGCAGGACTGGTACTGGGTCTGGGCATATGTTCCTGGGGCCTATCGCCGGCGGCAGCGCTGGTACTGGGCATTTGTTTCCGGGGCCTAACGCTGGTGACAGCGCTGATACTGGGCCTGGGAATTTGTTCCTGGGGCCTATTGGTGGTGGCAGCGCTGGTACTGGGCCTGGGAATATAATCCTGGTTTCCAGAGTGCCGTGCCCTTTTGGGAGGGACCCATTCTTCCTCCGAATCATTTGTCGATTCACTATTTGGTTCAAATGCCGAACTTGAATCAGAACCCGAATTGGAATCTGATGAGAACTCCCCGTTGCTCTCATCGGTCATGGAGAGGATCTGGAACGCCTCCTCACTGCTGTATACTCTTTTGGACATGACGCGGTGTGACAGGTGGAAGGTGACGGTCACTGATGGGCTGTGCGATGGGTGGCAGCTGACGTTCACTGATTGGTGATGACGGTGTGACAGGCAATGGTCACTGATGGGTGACAGGCCACGGACAGTTACTGGTGATGGGTGACGGTCACTAAAAGGTGACAGGTGATCGGTGATGGCTGACGGTCACCGATGGGTGACAGGTGATGAGTAAGGGGTAATGGTTGGCGGTCACTGATGGGTAACGGGTGATGGCTGGCGGTCACTGATGGGTAACGGGTTATGGCTGGCGGTCACTGATGGGTGACGGGTGATGGCTGGCGGTCACTAATGGGTGACGGGTGAGGGCTGGCGGTCACTGATGGGTGACGGGTGATGGCTGGCGGTCACTGATGGGTGATGGCTAGCGGTCACTGATGGGTGATGGGTGAAGGCTGGCGGTCACTGATGGGTGACGGGTGACGGCTGGCGGTCACTGATGGGTGACGGGTGATGGCTGGCGGTCACTGATGGGTGATGGGTGATGGCTGGCGGTCACTGATGGGTGACAGCTGGCGGTCACTGATGGGTGACGGGTGATGGCTGGCAGTCACTGATGGGTGACGGGTGATGGCTGGTGGTCACTGATTGGTGACGGCTGGCAGTCACTGATGGGTGACAGGTGATGGCTGGCGGTCACTGATGGGTGACGGGTGATGGCTGGCGGTCACTGATGGGTGACGGGTGATGGCTGGCGGTCACTGATGGGTGACGGGTGATGGCTGACGGGTGACAGGTGCACCGCTGATGGTCACTGATTTGTGACAGGTGACAGGTGCACCGCTGATGGTCACTGATGGCAGTCCATTATGTGACAGGTGCACTTTATTGGGTGACTGTGGTGACTGTTGGGTGACAGACGACAATTGGGGGGGCGATTGGACAGGTGTGGTGTTGGTGCAGACACTACAGAACACAGATCGGTAACTCACTGCTTCTGGCTCTTCTGTCCTCACACTGGAAACGGTATGTGAGGAGAGAAGAGCTGGTAACAGCTAGTTACCGCTCTGTGTTTACATTTATGATCGGTTGTGAATGGATCAAAGCCGATCACGTGGGTAAACAGCCAGCCAATGGCTGTTTACTGGCATCGGTGACGAGTAGTGTTCCCGGGAACACTCCGCCACCGACGTGCACGCGCAGCGCGCTCGCGATCGCGCGCATGCGCCGTGCACAATGGGGTGGACCTATCTGTGATTGGCCGTGACTTCATCACGGCCGATCACGTGGTAAACAGCCATGTCCAATGGCTGTTCACCTCCCTCGGTGGCGAGCGGTGTCTCCGTGACACGCCGCCACAAAAGGAACAGGGATGCGCGCGAACAATTGCGCGCATTCCCTGTTTAAATGGGAGGCCATCATATGACGCCCTCCCGCAACGAGAGCCGTGCCGCCTGGCCGTCAATTGACGGCCGGCGGTCGGCAAGCGGTTAAAGTAAGGTGTTAAATGTTGATGTTTTGACATAATTGATCGTTGTGCATACAATGACTGTCTACAACAACAGCAGATCAAAGCAACATTCAATAATTAAGTATCTGCTATATCTATATGTAGGTTTGTCTTAATTATTTACAACATTAAATGCATAATCGTAAAAGTATACATAGTTTATAAAATGAATGATTACACTTTAAATGTCTTTTAAACACTTTTTATATTGATAGAAACTGTTGAATCAAATTCCATATTATAAAACAATTTTAGAATTGCATACATTTATATATATATTATTTTGCATTGTTATATAAAGCCCTATAATATTCCATAAAGCAGGTTTGCCAAAAGTATCAAACTAATATGTCTAATGATAAAGTAATTATATGGGTCATGTATTGATGCTTTGCATATACATAGGCTTTTCATATTGCATACTAGTCTACAAATGAACTATTAGAGCTAATAAGTAGTTCAGTGTAATTCCTTATGATGTCTCAAATGGTTATTCTTCTTTACAAATCGAGTCTATGGGATAGTATACTGGTTATTCTAACCATATGTGAATAATTTCTATCACTGAAATTGTTATTAAGTTAATCATTAGAATTTGTGGCAGGGGATTTTTTTGTACCCTGCTATTTCAATTCATAAAGGAAAATGTGGATTTTCATGATATTTTATTGCAGTTTAATATTTGTAGATCATGCAAAAAAAACATATACAGTATAGTTTATATAGTTTATATAGTTTATAGTTAAAATCTCAAAATGCTATCATGTGGTCAATTAGGAGAGCACATGTCAGTCAATATAAGCCAAATGATAAATTGGCAATATGTTTCAAACATTGAGTTGTTTATGGTATATGATAAATAAATTATTATTGTTAGTATTGTATGTACTGTGTATATCAAAAAACAAACATATCAATTAAAATAGAATAAGACAATTCTTAGTAAACATTACCTGGTAGCATTAGGTCCCTAATGATATACTTATATTCAATAGCCATTATTTATTATAATATCTGAATGTAAAAAAAATGGCAAAAATATTTCGGAAATATATTTTGTGTAAATGTAAACGTATATAAATATATTACTGACAAAGTTTCAGTTTCTACATTAAAATAATATGATAGTTTCTGTTTACTTGATACTGTCAACAGATTATCATACCTCATTTAAATAATGCATATTTAGCTCATAGGATTTTGAGCATGTGTTACTAACATGAAAGGATGACTTTATACCTGACAGTTACCTTGATAGTCTTTGATGTTGAGGTCAATGACATCAAAGGTCACAGGTGTAAACATGGGACCTATTCATCCAACCATATAAAAAATGAAGGAATCATAAGGACTTCACTTCAGGCTTGCAGATCTTCTGATGAACATCTCCTAAACATTGCAAGTCAAGAGAGGGTACAGGAAATCTGAGAAGAAATGAACTGGATGAATGTCATTCTCTACCTCACAACCATCTCCATGGTCCAGGGATTGCCAGCCTTTATGCAAGAAAACCAAAAAAGAATTCCTCTTCAACAATCTAACCATGGATTAAGAACTTCAAGCAGTCTTGATGGACAGGCATACTCTCCAAATAAGAAGTACTCACCATTTATGATGCAGCTCTATCAGAGCCTCATTATGGGGAATGACACAGGTCTGTCCAGCCTGGAGCATTCCATCCTTCAAGATTCAGATACTGTCCTAAGACTTACTGCCAAAGGTAAATACGGAACTCTATATTTTCCCATATAACAATGTAACATGCTGCTTTATTTAATACCTAAATGTAATGATAATTTTATTATTGATGGGCTAGATTATCTTCAACAAAGAAGGGCTAGAACACTTTTTGTGTCAGGCATTTCAATTAAGGGCAATTTATTTCTTATAGCTGATTCTCTAACAGTGATAAAACTAACTAAAAAGTATGTGCTTTTGTAGTTTTAGTCTTCCCTTTAACACTCCTGACATGCCTCGTATATGACAGATTTGCCTTAGCAGTTTCACATACATCGCCTACTGCCTAAAGATTTATTTTAAATAGTAAACATGATTTTAAAGAATATTGCTTTATATAACAATATTTTATTTATATATGTATTATTTATTTATTTAATACTATTTATTTATATATTTATTAATATATTTTAACCATAGATTCATATATTGTAAAAACGAAGTATGTCTTTTTATAATTAGATTGATTTTCATGTCATGTTTTTTGTTCCCCAGGATGCACCAAGATGGACAATCATCGATCACTCTACTTTGACATGTCCTCTCTCTCAAGCAGTAATGAGATTCAATTGGCAGAGTTTAGGATTCAACTTTCTCCTACAGAGAAAACACAAGATATGATACTGCATATTTACCACAGCGAACAAGGTTCTAAGAAATTGCTTCTGCAGTCTTTTCACATTGATTCCTCTGTAACAATGGGTGACTCCTGGAAAGTGTTTACCCTCACTAAAATTTTGAATGCTTATCTCAATCTTCGTCAAACTTCATATTATGATGATATCATGGGGGGTAGAACCTCATCTCAGAAGGATCATGAGAACAGTTTAGGGAAGTAAACAAGTGGCTGAAGAGCTGGTGTAGTAAGGAGGGGTTTGGGTTCCTGGAGGACTGGGCCGACTTCTCAGTCGGTAACCGGTACTATAGAAGGGACGGACTGCACCTAAATGAGGAGGGTGCAGATCTGCTGGGAATGAAGATGGCCAAAAAGTTAGAGGGGTTTTTAAACTAGGCGATGGGGGGGAGGGTCCAGAGACAGTGATAGCCAGCGCGGAAGATATTCCAGAGGGTAGTATTGGGGGCATTAGTGGTAGGTTAACCAAAGCACAAAAACACAAGGTGAGTATAGTAGCAAGTCCAAGTTGCAATCTTGAAACACCCAATACGAGGACAATATGCGACCGGTCTAAACTATGTGGCATGTTCACCAATGCCAGGAGCCTGGCGGACAAGATGGGTGAACTAGAGATACTGTTGTACAAGGAGGATTTGGATTTTGTGGGAATTTCAGAGACCTGGTTCAACAGCTCTCATGATTGGCTGGCAAACATTCAAGGGTATACCCTATACCGCAAGGATAGAGAGGGTAAAAAAGGGGGAGGGGTATGCCTATATATCAAGAATAATGTACAAGTGAATGTGAGAGATGACATCACTGAGGGGGCTAGGGAGGAGGTGGAATCTTTATGGGTAGAGCTCCAAAGGGATGAAGCTAAGGGGAAAATAATACTGGGAGTATGCTATAGGCCCCCTAACCTGAGGGAGGAAGTGGAGACGGATCTCCTATCACAAATTGGATTAGCAGCAAGGATGGGAAGTGTTATCATAATGGGGGATTTTAATTATCCAGACATAGACTGGGCGGAGGGAACCGCGCATTCATTTAAGGCTCGCCAGTTCCTTAATGTCTTGCAGGACAATTTTATGGGTCAGATGGTAGACGCACCAACTAGAAATAAAACATTACTAGATCTACTGATTACCAACAATACAGACCTGATAACAGATGTGGAAATACGGGGCAATTTAGGTAACAGCGATCACAGGTCAATTAGTTTCAGTATAAATCACACAAATAGGAGACATGAAGGGAACACAAAGACACTGAATTTCAAAAGAGCCAACTTCCCTAAACTACAAACCTTGCTAAAAGGCATAAATTGGGATAAAATATTAGGAACAAAGAATACAGAGGAGAGATGGGTTTGCTTTAAGAGCATATTAAATAAGGGCATTAGCCAATGTATCCCATTGGGTAATAAATTTAAAAGAGCGAACAAACATCCTGGATGGCTTAACTCCAATGTAAAAATGCATATAAAAGCAAAGGAGAAGGCCTTCAAAAAATACAAGGTTGAGGGATCATCCACAGCATTCAGAATTTATAAAGAATGCAATAAGAAATGTAAGGGTGCAATTAGGATGGCTAAGATAGAACATGAAAGACACATAGCGGAGGAGAGCAAAAAAAATCCCAAGAAATTCTTTAAGTATGTAAACAGTAAAAAAGGGAGGACAGACCATATTGGCCCCATAAAGAATGAGGAAGGACATCTGGTTACAAAGGATGGGGAGATGGCAGAGGTATTGAATTTATTCTTCTCCTCAGTATTCACGAGTGAATCGGGGGGCTTCAGTAACCAAAACTGCAGTGTTTATCCTCATGACACAACACAGGAAGCACCTACATGGTTAACAGAGGACGGAATTAAAATTAGACTTGAGAAACTTAACATTAATAAATCACCGGGACCAGATGGCTTGCATCCGAGGGTACTTAGGGAACTCAGTCAGGTGATTGCCAGACCGTTGTTCCTAATTTTTACAGACAGTCTATTGACTGGAATGGTGCCAGCTGATTGGAGAAAAGCCAATGTAGCACCAATATTTAAAAAGGGCCCAAAAAACATCCCTGGGAATTACAGACCAGTTAGCCTAACATCAATAGTATGTAAACTCTTGGAGGGGATGATAAGGGACTATATACAAGATTTTAGTAATAAGAATGATATCATTAGCAGTAATCAGCATGGATTCATGAAGAATCGTTCTTGCCAAACCAATCTATTAACCTTCTATGAGGAGGTGAGTTGCCATCTAGATAAAGGAAGGCCCGTAGACGTGGTGTATCTGGATTTTGCAAAAGCATTTGACACAGTTCCCCATAAACGTTTACTGTACAAAATAAGGTGCGTTGGCATGGACCATAGGGTGAGTACATGGATTGAAAACTGGCTACAAGGGCGTGTTCAGAGGGTGGTGATAAATGGGGAGTACTCAGAATGGTCAGGGGTGGGTAGTGGGGTCCCCCAGGGTTCTGTGCTGGGACCAATCCTATTTAATTTGTTCATAAATGACCTGGAGGATGGGATAAACAGTTCCATCTCTGTATTTGCAGACGATACTAAGCTAAGCAGGGCAATAACTTCTCCGCAGGATGTGGAAATCTTGCAAAAAGACCTGAACAAATTAATGGGGTGGGCGACTACATGGCAAATGAGGTTCAATGTAGAAAAATGTAAAATAATGCATTTGGGTGTCAAAAATATGAATGCAATCTATACACTGGGGGGAGAACCTCTGGGGGAATCTAGGATGGAAAAGGACTTGGGGGTCCTAGTGGATGATAGGCTCAGCAATGGCATGCAATGCCAAGCTGCTGCTAATAAAGCAAACAGAATATTGGCATGCATTAAAAGGGGGATCAACTGCAGAGATAAAACGATAATTCTCCCGCTCTACAAGACTCTGGTCCGCCCGCACCTGGAGTATGCTGTCCAGTTCTGGGCACCAGTCCTCAGGAGGGACGTACTGGAAATGGAGCGAGTACAAAGAAGGGCAACAAAGCTAATAAAGGGTCTGGAGGATCTTAGTTATGAGTAAAGGTTGCGAGCACTGAACTTATTCTCTCTGGAGAAGAGACGCTTGAGAGGGGATATGATTTCAATTTACAAATACTGTACTGGTGACCCCACAATAGGGATAAAACTTTTTCGCAGAAGAGAGTTTAATAAGACTCGTGGCCACTCATTGCAATTAGAGGAAAAGAGGTTTAACCTTAAACTACGTAGAGGGTTCTTTACTGTAAGAGCGGCAAGGATGTGGAATTCCCTTCCACAGGCGGTGGTCTCAGCGGGGAGCATTGATAGCTTCAAGAAACTATTAGATAATCACCTGAATGACCGCAATATACAGGGATATGTAATGTAATACTGACACATAATCACACACATAGGTTGGACTTGATGGACTTGTGTCTTTTTTCAACCTCACCTACTATGTAACTATGTAACTATGTAACAGTTGCACAGACATATCTACTGACAGAGTTTTATTGATAGTGTTCACAAAGGACAACCCTTCTGCTAAAGTCAATGGATATCCCAACCTCATCCAAACAGTGGAGTCTTCTAAATATGTGATGTCACCAGAAGTCAAAAGTGAACAAGGTATCAAAAGGCACAGGAAGAACAGAAATACAAAAGACAGCATCATAATGAACCACTTTCCATCCAGAACCGTGGAGGAAGGAAAACCCTTGTGTCAAAGGGTTGATGTGATGGTGGACTTTGAGAAGTTCGGGTGGGGAAATCTGATTATCCACCCGAAGAACTTCAATGCCTACAGATGTGAAGGAGCCTGCCCCATTCCCCTAAGTGAGCCCTTCAAACCAACCAACCATGCTTACATTATGGTAAGTGTCATTTTTTTTACTGATAATTGTCTTTGCCTTTTTCAAGTATTCTTTAATATTTGGTGCTATTCAGTATTTCGTAATAATGGGTGCCATTAGACGGACAGCATTGGAGGAATATTACATATTGCATGTAACTTTTATTATGGGTTTATAGGTCTTTATGGATCCTTAGAGGAGTGTCAACTAGCCTGACTCCTTAGGGCAGGCATGTCAAACTCAAAAATGTGGAGTCCAAATCTGGATAAACTCTATAAAGGGCAGCATTTTATGGAATTTCTCTTACAGTTATGTTTAGGCATCAGTATGGCAATTAAAAAGCCTTGTTTTTTTAATGTAATTCACCTTACAGTAAACCAATGCTATGTTCAATTGTAATCCTCATATTGGCTGAGGGCCATAAGAAAGATGTAGATAAAATGCATGAAGCCCAACCAGTTTGACATGTCTAATTTAGAGGAATGTTAGATGTATCAATTGTATATTGCTGTGCTAAATATGTGGATTGTTTGATGTGTGCATCATCATTTTCTAGTAGATTTGTAAACTAACAAATATCTATTTTTTTGTTTTACAGAGTTTGCTGAAGCTATTCAATTCAGATAAAGTTGAATGTGCCTCCTGTGCCCCAGTGAAAATGAGACCTTTGTCTATGCTGATGAATGACAATGGAGATGTGGTAATGAAACACCATGAAGATATGATTGTAGAAGAATGTGGATGTCATTGAGGAATTGCTAAAACATATGTCACAAGTATTGAAAAGATGCAAAGTAAGCAGTGACTTTAAAGGAATAATGGCACTTTGCAGTGTCTGGTGAAAGGCCTGCTGAACTCTCTGCTTTAAGTTAAAAAGAGTTCAAAAGCTAAAAACTGGAGCCAGAGGAAGAAAAGAAACTTCCATTGCTGGCCTACATTATTGCCATGAACTGGAGATAAAACCTGGTTTATAAAAGGCAAATACTTTTTTTAAATATTTATATTTTTTTATTGCCTAAAATGTATTTTGTAGTTTACAGTGCAGTCATTGTATGATTATTATCCATTAAAATATAATGAATAAAATACATCTGTTTCATTTTCTTTATTGTTTGATAGCACTAATTGAACAATGGGAATATGGAGCTGAAGCTTTCCAGTAGAGCCCCTAAAATGTTTTAGATAAGACTTGTGCAGAAAATGGTGGATTTTGACTTTAATACACAGACTTAAGTAGTCCTTGTAAACAACTTAATGAAGTGCAGGCAAAAAAACATTTAGAATTAAACAAATATTTTAAATGCTTCGTTGCAGTGTTTTCCATTTCCAATGTTTTTTTGATTTGCATTGTTCTTGAACTTGCTGGAATGGCCTAGATCTTTTGGAGGAGAGAAAAGGGCTTTGAATCTGAATTGTACAAGCTTTACATTCAAAAGATTAGATGCTGTATGATGCAACTGAATTAGAAAATAATATTGCTAAATTGCTGAAGTTAATCTTAGAGCTATGTAGTGCATACATATGCAAGATAAAACATGAATAATATTGATAGTAAGAATTAATTATAAAGAGCTTCAAGTATTGAATTGGATAGCCTTAGTATAATATATATATTCATCATTTTGGACAGGGGTCAGCAACCTTTTTCCACTTAAGGGCAGGCATTCAATGTATGTGAATGCGTGGATGGTGGAGGGCCACATTCACCTGCTAATAAATGAAGATAATAATAATCCTAACATAGTAATAATACCAGTACAGGTTTACCTCACTTTAAGGTGCTTCACTAATAAAAAGCCAGTTGACTCTGAGGGATCATGTGGCTGGGGATTCAGATTTTACTGCCCCCTTCCCCATCCTGGTACCCAAGGGTGGCTGACACCAGCCCTGCCAGTCAGCATGGTCTGGAGATGGGGTTCCTGTCCCTGGGGAAAATGGGGTTCCTGCCCTTAGGGGAGATGGGGTCCCCATTACTAGAGGAGATAGGTCCCCGTCCCCAGGGCTGATGGGGTCCTGTCCCCAAGTGAGAAGGGGTCCCTGTCCCCAGGGGTGATGGAGTCCCTGTCCCCAAGTGAGAGGGGTCCCTTTCCCCAGGGGAAAAGGGGTCCCTGTCTCCAGGGGAGATGGGGTCCCTGTACCTAGGGAAATGGGGTCCCCAGGGGGAGGAGTTCTCTGTTACTAGGGGAGATGGGGGCCCCATTACCAGGGTAATGGGGTCACATCCCCAGGAGAGAAGGGGTCCCTGTCCCCAGGGGAGAAGGGGACCCTGTCCCCAAGTGAGAGGAGTCCCTGTCCACAGGGTAGAAGGAGTTCCTGTCCCCAGGTGAGAAGGGGCCCCTGTCCCCAGGGGAGAAGATGTCCCTGTCCCCAGGGGTGATGGTGTCCCTGTCTCCTGCCCCCACTGTAGTGTCCTCTTACCCCTGCACCCAACCCCACCCCACCCAATCCCCATACAAAAACACACTGTGTAGGTAGAACTCTCCTACCTTACACACATGTGCAGCAGAGCAGAGATCGGCATCACAGGTCTGGATTAGTGTGGGAACTGCTGAAGTTAACTTTTTACATTAACAGGCTAGTGATTGGTTGCTACGATCGCTCGGAAACCAATCACCTGCTGTTTAACGAAAAAAGTTAACTCCAGCGGTTCCTGCCCCATCCAGCCCTGTGATACCAGCCACTCGCTGCTGTCCAATGAAGAGGACAGTGGCAAAAATCTCCGTGGCCTGGGTGCCAGTGAATTACTTATGGCCCTGACGGGCTGGACATTAAATGGTGGTGGGCCGGGTGCGGCCCGTGGGTTGCTGACCCCTGCTTTAGGAGATACTTGGAAAGAAAAGTATTGTGCTTTGCCTAAAGTGCAGTGGTATTCATAGATTAAGTTTTATTTGTTAAAATGAGAATGTATGTTTTTATAATAACATGGGTTTGTCATTTTCTAGCTCACATACTTTTAAAGAAAATATTTAATATAAACTGGTGTTAACGTTACCTAATATCTGTAATTCCTCAACATTATTGTTATTATACAGTATATAAATAGCACCAACAGTTCACGCAGCGATTTACAAAATAAGGACAGACAGTACATATACAATTTAAAGCGGACATTCAGTAATTTTTTCAACTTTCCATGTATTAAATCTTCTGCCCTTGTTGTTTTAATGTTGGATAGTAAAAAAAAAAGATTCTGCCAGTAAAATCCTTATACAGCCCACTTCCTGTTTCTTGTCTGGTAAAAAGCCTAGGCTTAGGACATCATGAACAGCTCGCTCTCTAACTCTCGTGAGAGTTTGCCAGGAAGGGAGGGGGGATTAGTAATAAGAGGGCTAATGAGAGCTGTAGAGCTGGAGGTGTGCCTCTGTGTGTCTGTGTAAATCCAGGAAGTTAACAGGCAGCAGCTTTAGCTGCCCACAGTTAACATGGTTGCAGCCAGACTCGGTGGAGGGAGATTTCTGCAGCATATTTGGCAAGTACAGAATCACAGTATATATAAAATAATATGCAAAGTGGTTGGAGGGAAGCTTCAGAATGGCAAAGATGTTTGTATTACAAATTATGTGAGCAGAGTGCCGGTTCTCTTTGAAGGAATCAGAGGGCCCTGAATAACAGAAGAAGTGCAAATTGTATTATTGACACTGGTAATATTTGATATTGGGATCATTAATATGAAAGGTGGGAGGTGTAAAGACTTGGATCCAGCAATAGGAAAAAAATAGGAGAACCCTTTAAACCTTTAAGATGGAACATGACATGTGAAAGTAATTGGCTATGGTGTTCATTGCAATAGGTCATAATCTTTTGGTATTTTTATATGTCCTAGACAGTTTTTTTTTAAATTGTACATGCCATTGACAGATTTGGTATGAGGGGCATTACTCTTGTCTAGCTCCTACAGTTACATTTCACATAATACAAAATCAATAAAAAGTCAGGCAGAGTGGGAGCCCTTCATAAGGCCCACAGGAACTATGCATACCCGGGGACTTAACACAGAGATCTCACCAAAAGAGTTCCTGAAAGATCTAAGAAACTGTTAGATGGTTTAACACTTCAGCATCTTCCAAAAACCAAACGATCAATGAGGCCACCCTGTAATGTTGTAAGATAATTTTTTATTATTTAAAGTTAGTTTAGGTTGTACTACAAGGATACATTGGGCTTGATTTACCAAAGGCAAATAGGCTGTTCACTTTGCAAGGCAAGTGCACTGTGCAAATGAGCTTTCCCCAGAGCCTAATGATTAAATGTTTTTCATACAAGTTACTGTGATGCACGCCAACTGATAGGTTGGAATAGCCATTTTACAGATATTTGTAGGAACAGCTGTAAAAGAAATCAACATGATGTAAATAAAGTTATCAATTTAATGTTTGATGTATTTCCATGCATGATTTGTAATCATATATGTACATGGGAGCAGCATTATTTGCTCATGGCATACGAAGACTCTGTTTCCTGCTTTGCAGTGCTACACTATGGTTGTGCTTTACTGCTCCTTCTCACAATGGATGTCTATGAGTCAGCTGACTGACTAAAGATAATTTGTTTTGTTGATAGCCTTTCTAAATATCTATTGAGCAGTTATGCTGAGTGACTGAAACAGCTAATTTTGACATAATAATAAAATATAGCAAACATCTAAAAATGTAAAAGTCACTCCAAATTTTAATTTGTAAAAGTCACTCCAAATTTTAAAGTGAACAAAGTTAACACAAAATATGTCCTCACTGAAAGTACTGTATACTTTCACTTTAGCCCTGAAGTTTCACTGTTGGGTAGATTAGTTCTCTAATGTCAAACAAATATGTCCTTTAATCTAACCATAAATGAAAATGAGCATACTGATTTCATTTCATGTGTACTATGTGTTAAAGTAAAGTGTTAAATGTTGATGTTTTGACATAATTGATTGTTGTGCATGCAATGGCTGTCTACAACAACAGCAGATCAAAGCAACATTCAAAGATTAAGTATCTGCTATATCTATATGTAGGTTTGCCTTAATTATTTATAACATTAAATGTATAATCGTAAAAGTATACATAGTTTATAAAATGAATGATTACACTTTAAATGTCTTTTAAACACTTTTTATATTGATAGAAACTGTTGAATCAAATTCCATATTATAAAACAATTTTAGAACTGCATACATTTATATATATATTATTTTGCAATGTTATATAAAGCCCTATAATATTCCATAAAGCAGGTTTGCCAAAAGTATCAAACTAATATGTCTAATGATAAAGTAATTATATGGGTCATGTATTGATGCTTTGCGTATACATAGGCTTTTCATATTGCATACTAGTCTACAAATAAACTATTAGAGCTAATAAGTAGTTCATTGTAATTCCTTATGATGTCTCAAATGGTTATTCTTCTTTACAAATTGAGTCTATGGGATAGTATACTGGTTATTCTAACCATATGTGAATAATTTCTATCACTGAAATTGTTATTAAGTTAATCATTAGAATTTGTGGCAGGGAATTTTTTTGTACCCTGCTATTTCAATTCATAAAGAAAATGTGGATTTTCATGATATTTAATTGCAGTTTAATATTTGTAGATCATGCAAAAAAAAAAAACATATACAGTATAGTTTATAGTTTATATAGTTTATAGTTAAAATCTCAAAATGCTATCATGTGGTCAATTAGGAGAGCACATGTCAGTCAATATAAGCCAAATGATAAATTGGCAATATGTTTCAAACATTGAGTTGTTTATGGTATATGATAAATAAGTGATTATTGTTAGTATTGTATGTACTGTATATATCAAAAAACAAACATATAAATTAAAACAGAATAAGATAATTCTTAGTAAACATTACCTGGTAGCATTAGGTCCCCAATTATATACTTATATTCAATAGCCATTATTTATTATAATATCTGAATGTAAAAAAAAAATGTAAATGTGATATATGGGTAGTATGCTTTAAATAACCTAACATACTTCAGGATACTATGCTTAAAAGCAATGTCTTACATACTCAAAATTAAAATGCTACCAAACATACACTTGTCCCCGTCACTTAAAGAAAACAGAATATAATATAGTATAATACAATATAATACTTTTCTTCTGTTACTCAAAACAAATAATAATATACAATAATTACAATCCGTTACAATAATTTGCTGTTATTTCTATAATTGGAATTATATTGTTCACTAAAGGCAAAAATATTTCAGAAATATATTTTGTGTAAATGTAAACGTGTATAAATATATTACTGACAAAGTTTCAGTTTCTACATTAAAATAATATAATAGTTTCTGTTCACTTGATACTGTCAAAAGATTTTCATACCTCATTTAAATAATGCATATTTAGCTCATAGGATTTTGAGCATGTGTTACTAACATGAAAGGATGACTTTATACCTGACAGTTACCTTGATAGTCTTTGATGTTGAGGTCAATGACATCAAAGGTCACAGGTGTGAACATGGGACCTATTCATCCAACCATATAAAAAAAATGAAGGAATCATAAGGACTTCACTTCAGGCTTGCAGATCTTCTGATGAACATCTCCTAAACATTACAAGTCAAGAGAGGGTACAGGAAATCTGAGAAGAAATGACCTGGATGAATGTCATTCTCTACCTCACAACCATCTCCATGGTCCAGGGATTGCCAGCCTTTATGCAAGAAAACCAAAAAAGAATTCCTCTTCAACAATCTAACCATGGATTAAGAACTTCAAGCAGTCTTGATGGACAGGCATACTCTCCAAATAAGAAGTACTCACCATTTATGATGCAGCTCTATCAGAGCCTCATTATGGGGAATGACACAGGTCTGTCCAGCCTGGAGCATTCCATCCTTCAAGATTCAGATACTGTCCTAAGACTTACTGCCAAAGGTAAATACGGAACTCTATATTTTTCCATATAACAATGTAACATGCTGCTTTATTTATTACCTAAATGTAATGATAATTTTATTATTGATGGGCTAGATTATCTTCCACAGAGAAGGGCAAGAACACTTTTTGTGTCAGGCATTTTAATTAAGGGCAATTTATTTCTTATAGCTGATTCTCTAACAGTGATAAAACTAACTTAAAAGTATGTGCTTTTGTAGTTTTAGTCTTCCCTTTAACACTCCTGACATGCCTCATATATGACAGATTTGCCTTAGCAGTTTCACATACATCGCCTACTGCCTAAAGATTTATTTTAAATAGTAAACATCATTTTAAAGAATATTGCTTTATATAACAATATTTTTTTTTATATATGTATTATTTATTTATTTAATACTATTTATTTATTTATATATTTATTAATATATTTTAACCATAGATTCATATATTGTAAAAACGAAGTATGTCTTTTTATAATTAGAATGATTTTTATGTCATGTTTTTTGTTCTTTCTTCCCCAGGATGCACCACGATGGACAATCATCGATCACTCTACTTTGACATGTCCTCTCTCTCAAGCAGTAATGAGATTCAATTGGCAGAGTTTAGGATTCAACTTTCTCCTACAGAGAAAACACAAGATATGATACTGCATATTTACCACAGCGAACAAGGTTCCAAGAGATTGCTTCTGCAGTCTTTTCACATTGATTCCTCTGTAACAATGGGTGACTCCTGGAAAGTATTTACCCTCACTAAAATTTTGAATGCTTATCTCAACCTTCGTCAAACTTCATATTATGATGATATCATGGGGGGTGGAACCTCATCTCAGATGGATCATGAGAACGGTTGCACAGACATATCTACTGACAGAGTTTTATTGATAGTGTTCACAAAGGACAACCCTTCTGCTAAAGTCAATGGATATCCCAACCTCATCCAAACAGTGGAGTCTTCTAAATATGTGATGTCACCAGAAGTCAAAAGTGAACAAGGTATCAAAAGGCACAGGAAGAACAGAAATACAAAAGACAGCATCATAATGAACCACTTTCCATCCAGAACCGTGGAGGATGGAAAACCCTTGTGTCAAAGGGTTGATATGATGGTGGACTTTGAGAAGTTCGGGTGGGGAAATCTGATTATCCACCCGAAGAATTTCAATGCCTACAGATGTGAAGGAGCCTGCCCCATTCCCCTAAGTGAGCCCTTCAAACCAACCAACCATGCTTACATTATGGTAAGTGTCATTTTTTTTTACTGATAATTGTCTTTGCCTTTTTCAAGTATTCTTTAATATTTGGTGCTATTCAGTATTTCGTAATAATGGGTGCCATTAGACAGACAGTATTGGAGGAATATTACATATTGCATGTAACTTTTATTATGGGTTTATAGGTCTTTATGGATCCTTAGAGGAGTGTCAACTAGCCTGACTCCTTAGGGCAGGCATGTCAAACTCAAAAATGTGGAGTCCAAATCTGGATAAACTCTATAAAGGGCAGCATTTTATGGAATTTCTCTTACAGTTATGTTTAGGCATCAGCATGGCAATTAAAAAGCCTTGTTTTTTTAATGTAATTCACCTTACAGTAAACCAATGCTATGTTCAATTGTAATCCTCATATTGGCTGAGGGCCATAAGAAAGATGTAGATGAGATGCATGAAGCCCAACCAGTTTGACATGTCTAATTTAGAGGAATGTTAGATGTATCAATTGTATATTGCTGTGCTAAATATGTGGATTGTTTGATGTGTGCATCATCATTTTCTGGTAGATTTGTAAACTAACAAATATCTATTTTTTTGTTTTACAGAGTTTGCTGAAGCTATTCAATTCAGATAAAGTTGAATGTGCCTCCTGTGCCCCAGTGAAAATGAGACCTTTGTCTATGCTGATGAATGACAATGGAGATGTGGTAATGAAACACCACGAAGATATGATTGTAGAAGAATGTGGATGTCATTGAGGAACTGCTAAAACATATGTCACAAGTATTGAAAAGATGCAAAGTAAGCAGTGACTTTAAAGGAATAATGGCACTTTGCAGTGTCTGGTGAAAGGCCTGCTGAACTCTCTGCTTTAAGTTAAAAAGAGTTCAAAAGCTAAAAACTGGAGCCAGAGGAAGAAAAGAAACTTCCATTGCTGGCCTACATTATTGCCATGAACTGGAGATATAACCTGGTTTATAAAGGGCAAATACTTTTTTTAAATATTTATATTTTTTTATTGCCTAAAATGTATTTTGTAGTTTACAGTGCAGTCATTGTATGATTATTATCCATTAAAATATAATGAATAAAATACATCTGTTTCATTTTCTTTATTGTTTGATAGCACTAATTGAACAATGGGAATATGGAGCTGAAGCTTTCCAGTAGAGCCCCTAAAATGTTTTAGATAAGACTTGTGCAGAAAATGGTGGATTTTGACTTTAATACACAGACTTAAGTAGTCCTTGTATACAACTTAATGAAGTGCAGGCAAAAAAACATTTAGAATTAAACAAATATTTTAAATGCTTCGTTGCAGTGTTTTCCATTTCCAATGTTTTTTTGATTTGCATTGTTCTTGAACTTGCTGGAATGGCCTAGATCTTTTGGAGGAGAGAAAAGGGCTTTGAATCTGAATTGTACAAGCTTTACATTCAAAAGATTAGATGCTGTATGATGCAACTGAATTAGAAAATAATATTGCTAAATTGCTGAAGTTAATCTTAGAGCTATGTAGTGCATACATATGCAAGATAAAACATGAATAATATTGATAGTAAGAATTAATTATAAAGAGCTTCAAGTATTGAATTGGATAGCCTTAGTATAATATATATATTCATCATTTTGGACAGGGGTCAGCAACCTTTTTCCACTTAAGGGCCGGCATTCAATGTATGTGAATGTGTGGATGGTGGAGGGCCACATTCACCTGCTAATAAATGAAGATAATAATAATCCTAACATAGTAATAATACCAGTACAGGTTTACCTCACTTTAAGGTGCTTCACTAATAAAAAGCCAGTTGACTCTGAGGGATCATGTGGCTGGGGATTCAGATTTTACTGCCCCCTCCCCCATCCTGGTACCCAAGGGTGGCTGACACCAGCCCTGCCAGTCAGCATGGTCTGGAGATGGGGTTCCTGTCCCTAGGGAAAATGGGGTTCCTGCCCTTAGGGGAGATGGGGTCCCCATTACTAGAGGAGATAGGTCCCCGTCCCCAGGGGTGATGGGGTCCTGTCCCCAAGTGAGAAGGGGTCCCTGTCCCCAGGGGTGATGGAGTCCCTGTCCCCAAGTGAGAGGGGTCCCTTTCCCCAGGGGAAAAGGGGTCCCTGTCTCCAGGGGAGATGGGGTCCCTGTCCCTAGGGAAATGGGGTCCCCAGGGGGAGGGGTTCTCTGTTACTAGGGGAGATGGGGGCCCCATTACCAGGGTAATGAGGTCACATCCCCAGGAGAGAAGGGGTCCCTGTCCCCAAGGGAGAAGGGGACCCTGTCCCCAAGTGAGAGGAGTCCCTGTCCACAGGGTAGAAGGAGTTCCTGTCCCCAGGTGAGAAGGGGCCCCTGTCCCCAGGGGAGAAGATGTCCCTGTCCCCAGGGGTGATGGTGTCCCTGTCTCCTGCCCCCACTGTAGTGTCCTCTTACCCCCTGCACCCAACCCCACCCCACCCCACCCCATCCCCATACAAAAACACACTGTGTAGGTAGAACTCTCCTACCTTACACACATGTGCAGCAGAGCAGAGATCGGCATCACAGGTCTGGATTAGTGTGGGAACTGCTGAAGTTAACTTTTTACATTAACAGGCTAGTGATTGGTTGCTACGATCGCCTGGAAACCAATCACCTGCTGTTTAACGAAAAAAGTTAACTCCAGCGGTTCCTGCCCCATCCAGCCCTGTGATACCAGCCACTCGCTGCTGTCCAATGAAGAGGACAGTGGCAAAAATCTCCGTGGCCTGGGTGCCAGTGAATTACTCATGGCCCTGACGGGCTGGACATTAAATGGTGGTGGGCCGGGTGCGGCCCGTGGGTTGCTGAGCCCTGCTTTAGGAGATACTTGGAAAGAAAAGTATTGTGCTTTGCCTAAAGTGCAGTGGTATTCATAGATTAAGTTTGATTTGTTAAAATGAGAATGTATGTTTTTATAATAACATGGGTTTGTCATTTTCTAGCTCACATACTTTTAAAGAAAATATTTAATATAAACTGGTGTTAACGTTACCTAATATCTGTAATTACTCAACATTATTGTTATTATACAGTATATAAATAGCACCAACAGTTCACGCAGCGATTTACAAAATAAGGACAGACAGTACATAAACAATTTAAAGCGGACATTCAGTATTTTTTTCAACTTTCCATGTATTAAATCTTCTGCCCTTGTTGTTTTAATGTTGGATAGTAAAAAAAAGATTCTGCCAGTAAAATCCTTATACAGCCCACTTCCTGTTTCTTGTCTGGTAAAAAGCCTAGGCTTATGACATCATGAACAGCTCTCTCTCTAACTCTCGTGAGAGTTTGCCAGGAAGGGAGGGGGGATGAGTCATAGGAGGGCTAATGAGAGCTGTAGAGCTGGAGGTGTGCCTCTGTGTGTCTGTGTAAATCCAGGAAGTTAACAGGCAGCAGCTTTAGCTGCCCATAGTTAAAATGGTTGCAGCCAGACTCAGTGGAGGGAGATTTCTGCAGCATATTTGGCAAGTACAGAATCACAGTATATATGAAATAATATGCAAAGTGGTTGGAGGGAAGCTTCAGAATGGCAAAGATGTTTGTATTACAAATTATGTGAGCAGAGTGCAGTTCCTCTTGTATACAGAAGGAATCAGAGGGCCCTGAATAACAGAAGAAGTGCAAATTGTATTATTGACACTGGTAATATTTGATATTGGGATCATTAATATGAAAGGTGGGAGGTGTGAAGACTTGGATCCAGCAATAGGAAAAAAATAGGAGAACCCTTTAAACCTTTAAGATGGAACATGACATGTGAAAGTAATTGGCTATGGTGTTCATTGCAATAGGTCATAATCTTTTGGTATTTTCATATGTCCTAGACAGTTTTTTTTAAATTGTACATGCCATTGACAGATTTGGTATGAGGGGCATTACTCTTGTCTAGCTCCTACAGTTACATTTCACATAATACAAAATCAATAAAAAGTCAGGCAGAGTGGGAGCCCTTCATAAGGCCCACAGGAACTATGCATACCCGGGGACTTAACACAGAGATCTCACCAAAAGAGTTCCTGAAAGATCTAAGAAACTGTTAGATGATTTAACACTTCAGCATCTTCCAAAAACCAAATGATCAATGAGGCCACCCTGTAATGTTGTAAGATAATTTTTTATTATTTAAAGTTAGTTTAGGTTGTACTACAAGGATACATTGGGCTTGATTTACCAAAGGCAAATAGGCTGTTCACTTTGCAAGGCAACTGCACTGTGCAAATGAGCTTTCCCCAGAGCCTAATGATTAAATGTTTTTCATACAAGTTACTGTGATGCACGCCAACTGATAGGTTGGAATAGCCATTTTACAGATATTTGTAGGAACAGCTGTAAAAGAAATCAACATGATGTAAATAAAGTTATCAATTTAATGTTTGATGTGTTTCCATGCATGATTTGTAATCATATATGTACATGGGAGCAGCATTATTTGCTCATGGCATACGAAGACTCTGTTTCCTGCTTTGCAGTGCTACACTATGGTTGTGCTTTACTGCTCCTTCTCACAATGGATGTCTATGAGTCAGCTGACTGACTAAAGATAATTTGTTTTGTTGATAGCCTTTCTAAATATCTATTGAGCAGTTATGCTGAGTGACTGAA
The DNA here is from genome assembly GCF_042186555.1 of Aquarana catesbeiana. Taxonomy (NCBI): domain Eukaryota; kingdom Metazoa; phylum Chordata; class Amphibia; order Anura; family Ranidae; genus Aquarana; species Aquarana catesbeiana. The sequence continues at coordinate 620,546,225 of NC_133326.1, read as the reverse complement.
ACAGCTAATTTTGACGTAATAATAAAATATAGCAAACATCTAAAAATGTAAAAGTCACTCCAAATTTTAATTTGTAAAAGTCACTCCAAATTTTAAAGTGAACAAAGTTAACACAAAATATGTCCTCACTGAAAGTACTGTATACTTTCACTTTAACCCTGAAGTTTCACTGTTGGGTAGATTAGTTCTTTAATATCAAACAAACATGTCCTTTAATCTAACCATAAAAGAAAATGAACATACTGATTTCATTTCATGTGTACTATGTGTTAAAGTAAAGTGTTAAATGTTGATGTTTTGACATAATTGATTGTTGTGCATGCAATGACTGTCTACAACAACAGCAGATCAAAGCAACATTCAAAGATTAAGTATCTGCTATATCTATATGTAGGTTTGCCTTAATTATTTATAACATTAAATGTATAATCGTAAAAGTATACATAGTTTATAAAATGAATGATTACACTTTAAATGTCTTTTAAACACTTTTTATATTGATAGAAACTGTTGAATCAAATTCCATATTATAAAACAATTTTAGAATTGCATACATTTATATATATATTATTTTGCAATGTTATATAAAGCCCTATAATATTCCATAAAGCAGGTTTGCCAAAAGTATCAAACTAATATGTCAAATGATAAAGTAATTATATGGGTCATGTATTGATGCTTTGCATATACATAGGCTTTTCATATTGCATACTAGTCTACAAATAAACTATTAGAGCTAATAAATAGTTCATTGTAATTATTTATGATGTCTCAAATGGTTATTCTTCTTTACAAATTGAGTCTATGGGATAGTATACTGGTTATTCTAACCATATGTGAATAATTTCTATCACTGAAATTGTTATTAAGTTAATCATTAGAATTTGTGGCAGGGGATTTTTTTGTACCCTGCTATTTCAATTCATAAAGAAAATGTGGATTTTCATGATATTTAATTGCAGTTTAATATTTGTAGATCATGCAAAAAAAAAACATATACAGTATAGTTTATAGTTTAAATAGTTTATAGTTAAAATCTCAAAATGCTATCATGTGGTCAATTAGGAGAGCACATGTCAGTCAATATAAGCCAAATGATAAATTGGCAATATGTTTCAAACATTGAGTTGTTTATGGTATATGATAAATAAGTGATTATTGTTAGTATTGTATGTATTGTATATATCAAAAAACAAACATATAAATTAAAATAGAATAAGACAATTCTTAGTAAACATTACCTGGTAGCATTAGGTCCCCAATTATATACTTATATTCAATAGCCATTATTTATTATAATATCTGAATGTAAAAAAAATATTTAAATGTGATATATGGGTAGTATGCTTTAAATAACCTATACAATATACAATAATTACATTCCATTACAATAATTTGCTGTTATTTCTATAATTGGAATTATATTGTTCACTAAAGGCAAAAATATTTCAGAAATATATTTTGTGTAAATGTAAACGTGTATAAATATATTACTGACAAAGTTTCAGTTTCTACATTAAAATAATATAATAGTTTCTGTTCACTTGATACTGTCAAAAGATTTTCATACCTCATTTAAATAATGCATATTTAGCTCATAGGATTTTGAGCATGTGTTACTAACATGAAAGGATGACTTTATACCTGACAGTTACCTTGATAGTCTTTGATGTTGAGGTCAATGACATCAAAGGTCACAGGTGTGAACATGGGACCTATTCATCCAACCATATAAAAAAAATGAAGGAATCATAAGGACTTCACTTCAGGCTTGCAGATCTTCTGATGAACATCTCCTAAACATTACAAGTCAAGAGAGGGTACAGGAAATCTGAGAAGAAATGACCTGGATGAATGTCATTCTCTACCTCACAACCATCTCCATGGTCCAGGGATTGCCAGCCTTTATGCAAGAAAACCAAAAAAGAATTCCTCTTCAACAATCTAACCATGGATTAAGAACTTCAAGCAGTCTTGATGGACAGGCATACTCTCCAAATAAGAAGTACTCACCATTTATGATGCAGCTCTATCAGAGCCTCATTATGGGGAATGACACAGGTCTGTCCAGCCTGGAGCATTCCATCCTTCAAGATTCAGATACTGTCCTAAGACTTACTGCCAAAGGTAAATACGGAACTCTATATTTTCCCATATAACAATGTAACATGCTGCTTTATTTATTACCTAAATGTAATGATAATTTTATTATTGATGGGCTAGATTATCTTCCACAGAGAAGGGCAAGAACACTTTTTGTGTCAGGCATTTTAATTAAGGGCAATTTATTTCTTATAGCTGATTCTCTAACAGTGATAAAACTAACTTAAAAGTATGTGCTTTTGTAGTTTTAGTCTTCCCTTTAACACTCCTGACATGCCTCATATATGACAGATTTGCCTTAGCAGTTTCACATACATCGCTTACTGACTAAAGATTTATTTTAAATAGTAAACATCATTTTAAAGAATATTGCTTTATATAACAATATTTTTTTTTATATATGTATTATTTATTTATTTAATACTATTTATTTATTTATATATTTATTAATATATTTTAACCATAGATTCATATATTGTAAAAACGAAGTATGTCTTTTTATAATTAGATTGATTTTTATGTCATGTTTTTTGTTCTTTCTTCCCCAGGATGCACCAAGATGGACAATCATCGATCACTCTACTTTGACATGTCCTCTCTCTCAAGCAGTAATGAGATTCAATTGGCAGAGTTTAGGATTCAACTTTCTCCTACAGAGAAAACACAAGATATGATACTGCATATTTACCACAGCGAACAAGGTTCCAAGAGATTGCTTCTGCAGTCTTTTCACATTGATTCCTCTGTAACAATGGGTGACTCCTGGAAAGTGTTTACCCTCACTAAAATTTTGAATGCTTATCTCAACCTTCGTCAAACTTTATATTATGATGATATCATGGGGGGTGGAACCTCATCTCAGAAGGATCATGAGAACGGTTGCACAGACATATCTACTGACAGAGTTTTATTGATAGTGTTCACAAAGGACAACCCTTCTGCTAAAGTCAATGGATATCCCAACCTCATCCAAACAGTGGAGTCTTCTAAATATGTGATGTCACCAGAAGTCAAAAGTGAACAAGGTATCAAAAGGCACAGGAAGAACAGAAATACAAAAGACAGCATCATAATGAACCACTTTCCATCCAGAACCGTGGAGGATGGAAAACCCTTGTGTCAAAGGGTTGATATGATGGTGGACTTTGAGAAGTTCGGGTGGGGAAATCTGATTATCCACCCGAAGAATTTCAATGCCTACAGATGTGAAGGAGCCTGCCCCATTCCCCTAAGTGAGCCCTTCAAACCAACCAACCATGCTTACATTATGGTAAGTGTCATTTTTTTTTACTGATAATTGTCTTTGCCTTTTTCAAGTATTCTTTAATATTTGGTGCTATTCAGTATTTCGTAATAATGGGTGCCATTAGACAGACAGCATTGGAGGAATATTACATATTGCATGTAACTTTTATTATGGGTTTATAGGTCTTTATGGATCCTTAGAGGAGTGTCAACTAGCCTGACTCCTTAGGGCAGGCATGTCAAACTCAAAAATGTGGAGTCCAAATCTGGATAAACTCTATAAAGGGCAGCATTTTATGGAATTTCTCTTACAGTTATGTTTAGGCATCAGCATGGCAATTAAAAAGCCTTGTTTTTTTAATGTAATTCACCTTACAGTAAACCAATGCTATGTTCAATTGTAATCCTCATATTGGCTGAGGGCCATAAGAAAGATGTAGATGAGATGCATGAAGCCCAACCAGTTTGACATGTCTAATTTAGAGGAATGTTAGATGTATCAATTGTATATTGCTGTGCTAAATATGTGGATTGTTTGATGTGTGCATCATCATTTTCTGGTAGATTTGTAAACTAACAAATATCTATTTTTTTGTTTTACAGAGTTTGCTGAAGCTATTCAATTCAGATAAAGTTGAATGTGCCTCCTGTGCCCCAGTGAAAATGAGACCTTTGTCTATGCTGATGAATGACAATGGAGATGTGGTAATGAAACACCACGAAGATATGATTGTAGAAGAATGTGGATGTCATTGAGGAACTGCTAAAACATATGTCACAAGTATTGAAAAGATGCAAAGTAAGCAGTGACTTTAAAGGAATAATGGCACTTTGCAGTGTCTGGTGAAAGGCCTGCTGAACTCTCTGCTTTAAGTTAAAAAGAGTTCAAAAGCTAAAAACTGGAGCCAGAGGAAGAAAAGAAACTTCCATTGCTGGCCTACATTATTGCCATGAACTGGAGATAAAACCTGGTTTATAAAGGGCAAATACTTTTTTTAAATATTTATATTTTTTTATTGCCTAAAATGTATTTTGTAGTTTACAGTGCAGTCATTGTATGATTATTATCCATTAAAATATAATGAATAAAATACATCTGTTTCATTTTCTTTATTGTTTGATAGCACTAATTGAACAATGGGAATATGGAGCTGAAGCTTTCCAGTAGAGCCCCTAAAATGTTTTAGATAAGACTTGTGCAGAAAATGGTGGATTTTGACTTTAATACACAGACTTAAGTAGTCCTTGTATACAACTTAATGAAGTGCAGGCAAAAAAACATTTAGAATTAAACAAATATTTTAAATGCTTCGTTGCAGTGTTTTCTATTTCCAATGTTTTTTTGATTTGCATTGTTCTTGAACTTGCTGGAATGGCCTAGATCTTTTGGAGGAGAGAAAAGGGCTTTGAATCTGAATTGTACAAGCTTTACATTCAAAAGATTAGATGCTGTATGATGCAACTGAATTAGAAAATAATATTGCTAAATTGCTGAAGTTAATCTTAGAGCTATGTAGTGCATACATATGCAAGATAAAACATGAATAATATTGATAGTAAGAATTAATTATAAAGAGCTTCAAGTATTGAATTGGATAGCCTTAGTATAATATATATATTCATCATTTTGGACAGGGGTCAGCAACCTTTTTCCACTTAAGGGCCGGCATTCAATGTATGTGAATGCGTGGATGGTGGAGGGCCACATTCACCTGCTAATAAATGAAGATAATAATAATCCTAACATAGTAATAATACCAGTACAGGTTTACCTCACTTTAAGGTGCTTCACTAATAAAAAGCCAGTTGACTCTGAGGGATCATGTGGCTGGGGATTCAGATTTTACTGCCCCCTCCCCCATCCTGGTACCCAAGGGTGGCTGACACCAGCCCTGCCAGTCAGCATGGTCTGGAGATGGGGTTCCTGTCCCTAGGGAAAATGGGGTTCCTGCCCTTAGGGGAGATGGGGTCCCCATTACTAGAGGAGATAGGTCCCCGTCCCCAGGGGTGATGGGGTCCTGTCCCCAAGTGAGAAGGGGTCCCTGTCCCCAGGGGTGATGGAGTCCCTGTCCCCAAGTGAGAGGGGTCCCTTTCCCCAGGGGAAAAGGGGTCCCTGTCTCCAGGGGAGATGGGGTCCCTGTCCCTAGGGAAATGGGGTCCCCAGGGGGAGGGGTTCTCTGTTACTAGGGGAGATGGGGGCCCCATTACCAGGGTAATGGGGTCACATCCCCAGGAGAGAAGGGGTCCCACACTGTGTAGGTAGAACTCTCCTACCTTACACACATGTGCAGCAGAGCAGAGCTCGGCATCACAGGTCTGGATTAGTGTGGGAACTGCTGAAGTTAACTTTTTACATTAACAGGCTAGTGATTGGTTGCTACGATCGCCTGGAAACCAATCACCTGCTGTTTAACGAAAAAAGTTAACTCCAGCGGTTCCTGCCCCATCCAGCCCTGTGATACCAGCCACTCGCTGCTGTCCAATGAAGAGGACAGTGGCAAAAATCTCCGTGGCCTGGGTGCCAGTGAATTACTCATGGCCCTGACGGGCTGGACATTAAATGGTGGTGGGCCGGGTGCGGCCCGTGGGTTGCTGAGCCCTGCTTTAGGAGATACTTGGAAAGAAAAGTATTGTGCTTTGCCTAAAGTGCAGTGGTATTCATAGATTAAGTTTGATTTGTTAAAATGAGAATGTATGTTTTTATAATAACATGGGTTTGTCATTTTCTAGCTCACATACTTTTAAAGAAAATATTTAATATAAACTGGTGTTAACGTTACCTAATATCTGTAATTCCTCAACATTATTGTTATTATACAGTATATAAATAGCACCAACAGTTCACGCAGCGATTTACAAAATAAGGACAGACAGTACATATACAATTTAAAGCGGACATTCAGTAATTTTTTCAACTTTCCATGTATTAAATCTTCTGCCCTTGTTGTTTTAATGTTGGATAGTAAAAAAAGATTCTGCCAATAAAATCCTTATACAGCCCACTTTCTGTTTCTTGTCTGGTAAAAAGCCTAGGCTTATGACATCATGAACAGCTCTCTCTCTAACTCTCATGAGAGTTTGCCAGGAAGGGAGGGGGGATGAGTCATAGGAGGGCTAATGAGAGCTGTAGAGCTGGAGGTGTGCCTCTGTGTGTCTGTGTAAATCCAGGAAGTTAACAGGCAGCAGCTTTAGCTGCCCACAGTTAAAATGGTTGCAGCCAGACTCGGTGGAGGGAGATTTCTGCAGCATATTTGGCAAGTACAGAATCACAGTATATATGAAATAATATGCAAAGTGGTTGGAGGGAAGCTTCAGAATGGCAAAGATGTTTGTATTACAAATTATGTGAGCAGAGTGCAGTTCCTCTTGTATACAGAAGGAATCAGAGGGCCCTGAATAACAGAAGAAGTGCAAATTGTATTATTGACACTGGTAATATTTGATATTGGGATCATTAATATGAAAGGTGGGAGGTGTGAAGACTTGGATCCAGCAATAGGAAAAAAATAGGAGAACCCTTTAAACCTTTAAGATGGAACATGACATGTGAAAGTAATTGGCTATGGTGTTCATTGCAATAGGTCATAATCTTTTGGTATTTTCATATGTCCTAGACAGTTTTTTTTAAATTGTACATGCCATTGACAGATTTGGTATGAGGGGCATTACTCTTGTCTAGCTCCTACAGTTACATTTCACATAATACAAAATCAATAAAAAGTCAGGCAGAGTGGGAGCCCTTCATAAGGCCCACAGGAACTATGCATACCCGGGGACTTAACACAGAGATCTCACCAAAAGAGTTCCTGAAAGATCTAAGAAACTGTTAGATGGTTTAACACTTCAGCATCTTCCAAAAACCAAACGATCAATGAGGCCACCCTGTAATGTTGTAAGATAAATTTTAATTATTTAAAGTTAGTTTAGGTTGTACTACAAGGATACATTGGGCTTGATTTACCAAAGGCAAATAGGCTGTTCACTTTGCAAGGCAAGTGCACTGTGCAAATGAGCTTTCCCCAGAGCCTAATGATTAAATGTTTTTCATACAAGTTACTGTGATGCACGCCAACTGATAGGTTGGAATAGCCATTTTACAGATATTTGTAGGAACAGCTGTAAAAGAAATCAACATGATGTAAATAAAGTTATCAATTTAATGTTTGATGTGTTTCCATGCATGATTTGTAATCATATATGTACATGGGAGCAGCATTATTTGCTCATGGCATACGAAGACTCTGTTTCCTGCTTTGCAGTGCTACACTATGGTTGTGCTTTACTGCTCCTTCTCACAATGGATGTCTATGAGTCAGCTGACTGACTAAAGATAATTTGTTTTGTTGATAGCCTTTCTAAATATCTATTGAGCAGTTATGCTGAGTGACTGAAACAGCTAATTTTGACGTAATAATAAAATATAGCAAACATCTAAAAATGTAAAAGTCACTCCAAATTTTAATTTGTAAAAGTCACTCCAAATTTTAAAGTGAACAAAGTTAACACAAAATATGTCCTCACTGAAAGTACTGTATACTTTCACTTTAACCCTGAAGTTTCACTGTTGGGTAGATTAGTTCTTTAATGTCAAACAAATATGTCCTTTAATCTAACCATAAAAGAAAATGAACATACTGATTTCATTTCATGTGTACTATGTGTTAAAGTAAAGTGTTAAATGTTGATGTTTTGACATAATTGATTGTTGTGCATGCAATGACTGTCTACAACAACAGCAGATCAAAGCAACATTCAAAGATTAAGTATCTGCTATATCTATATGTAGGTTTGCCTTAATTATTTATAACATTAAATGTATAATCGTAAAAGTATACATAGTTTATAAAATGAATGATTACACTTTAAATGTCTTTTAAACACTTTTTATATTGATAGAAACTGTTGAATCAAATTCCATATTATAAAACAATTTTAGAATTGCATACATTTATATATATATTATTTTGCAATGTTATATAAAGCCCTATAATATTCCATAAAGCAGGTTTGCCAAAAGTATCAAACTAATATGTCAAATGATAAAGTAATTATATGGGTCATGTATTGATGCTTTGCATATACATAGGCTTTTCATATTGCATACTAGTCTACAAATAAACTATTAGAGCTAATAAATAGTTCATTGTAATTATTTATGATGTCTCAAATGGTTATTCTTCTTTACAAATTGAGTCTATATGATAGTATACTGGTTATTCTAACCATATGTGAATAATTTCTATCACTGAAATTGTTATTAAGTTAATCATTAGAATTTGTGGCAGGGGATTTTTTTGTACCCTGCTATTTCAATTCATAAAGAAAATGTGGATTTTCATGATATTTAATTGCAGTTTAATATTTGTAGATCATGCAAAAAAAAAAAACATATACAGTATAGTTTATAGTTTAACTAGTTTATAGTTAAAATCTCAAAATGCTATCATGTGGTCAATTAGGAGAGCACATGTCAGTCAATATAAGCCAAATGATAAATTGGCAATATGTTTCAAACATCGAGTTGTTTATGGTATATGATAAATAAGTGATTATTGTTAGTATTGTATGTACTGTATATATCAAAAAACAAACATATAAATTAAAATAGAATAAGAAAATTTTTAGTAAACATTACCTGGTAGCATTAGGTCCCCAATTATATACATATAATCAATAGCCATTATTTATTATTATATCTGAATGTAAAAAAAAAATATTTAAATGTGATATATGGGTAGTATGCTTTAAATAACCTAACATACTTCAGGATACTATGCTTAAAAGCAATGTCTTACATACTCAAAATTAAAATGCTACCAAACATACACTTGTCCCCGTCACTTAAAGAAAACAGAATATAATATAGTATAATACAATATAATACTTTTCTTCTGTTACTCAAAACAAATAATAATATACAATAATTACAATCCATTACAATAATTTGCTGTTATTTCTATAATTGGAATTATATTGTTCACTAAAGGCAAAAATATTTCAGAAATATATTTTGTGTAAATGTAAACGTGTATAAATATATTACTGACAAAGTTTCAGTTTCTACATTAAAATAATATAATAGTTTCTGTTCACTTGATACTGTCAAAAGATTTTCATACCTCATTTAAATAATGCATATTTAGCTCATAGGATTTTGAGCATGTGTTACTAACATGAAAGGATGACTTTATAACTGACAGTTACCTTGATAGTCTTTGATGTTGAGGTCAATGACATCAAAGGTCACAGGTGTGAACATGGGACCTATTCATCCAACCATATAAAAAAAATGAAGGAATCATAAGGACTTCACTTCAGGCTTGCAGATCTTCTGATGAACATCTCCTAAACTTTACAAGTCAAGAGAGGGTACAGGAAATCTGAGAAGAAATGACCTGGATGAATGTCATTCTCTACCTCACAACCATCTCCATGGTCCAGGGATTGCCAGCCTTTATGCAAGAAAACCAAAAAAGAATTCCTCTTCAACAATCTAACCATGGATTAAGAACTTCAAGCAGTCTTGATGGACAGGCATACTCTCCAAATAAGAAGTACTCACCATTTATGATGCAGCTCTATCAGAGCCTCATTATGGGGAATGACACAGGTCTGTCCAGCCTGGAGCATTCCATCCTTCAAGATTCAGATACTGTCCTAAGACTTACTGCCAAAGGTAAATACGGAACTCTATATTTTCCCATATAACAATGTAACATGCTGCTTTATTTATTACCTAAATGTAATGATAATTTTATTATTGATGGGCTAGATTATCTTCCACAGAGAAGGGCAAGAACACTTTTTGTGTCAGGCATTTTAATTAAGGGCAATTTATTTCTTATAGCTGATTCTCTAACAGTGATAAAACTAACTTAAAAGTATGTGCTTTTGTAGTTTTAGTCTTCCCTTTAACACTCCTGACATGCCTCATATATGACAGATTTGCCTTAGCAGTTTCACATACATCGCCTACTGCCTAAAGATTTATTTGAAATAGTAAACATCATTTTAAAGAATATTGCTTTATATAACAATATTTTTTTTTATATATGTATTATTTATTTATTTAATACTATTTATTTATTTATATATTTATTAATATATTTTAACCATAGATTCATATATTGTAAAAACGAAGTATGTCTTTTTATAATTAGATTGATTTTTATGTCATGTTTTTTGTTCTTTCTTCCCCAGGATGCACCAAGATGGACAATCATCGATCACTCTACTTTGACATGTCCTCTCTCTCAAGCAGTAATGAGATTCAATTGGCAGAGTTTAGGATTCAACTTTCTCCTACAGAGAAAACACAAGATATGATACTGCATATTTACCACAGCGAACAAGGTTCCAAGAGATTGCTTCTGCAGTCTTTTCACATTGATTCCTCTGTAACAATGGGTGACTCCTGGAAAGTGTTTACCCTCACTAAAATTTTGAATGCTTATCTCAACCTTCGTCAAACTTCATATTATGATGATATCATGGGGGGTGGAACCTCATCTCAGAAGGATCATGAGAACGGTTGCACAGACATATCTACTGACAGAGTTTTATTGATAGTGTTCACAAAGGACAACCCTTCTGCTAAAGTCAATGGATATCCCAACCTCATCCAAACAGTGGAGTCTTCTAAATATGTGATGTCACCAGAAGTCAAAAGTGAACAAGGTATCAAAAGGCACAGGAAGAACAGAAATACAAAAGACAGCATCATAATGAACCACTTTCCATCCAGAACCGTGGAGGATGGAAAACCCTTGTGTCAAAGGGTTGATATGATGGTGGACTTTGAGAAGTTCGGGTGGGGAAATCTGATTATCCACCCGAAGAATTTCAATGCCTACAGATGTGAAGGAGCCTGCCCCATTCCCCTAAGTGAGCCCTTCAAACCAACCAACCATGCTTACATTATGGTAAGTGTCATTTTTTTTTACTGATAATTGTCTTTGCCTTTTTCAAGTATTCTTTAATATTTGGTGCTATTCAGTATTTCGTAATAATGGGTGCCATTAGACAGACAGCATTGGAGGAATATTACATATTGCATGTAACTTTTATTATGGGTTTATAGGTCTTTATGGATCCTTAGAGGAGTGTCAACTAGCCTGACTCCTTAGGGCAGGCATGTCAAACTCAAAAATGTGGAGTCCAAATCTGGATAAACTCTATAAAGGGCAGCATTTTATGGAATTTCTCTTACAGTTATGTTTAGGCATCAGCATGGCAATTAAAAAGCCTTGTTTTTTTAATGTAATTCACCTTACAGTAAACCAATGCTATGTTCAATTGTAATCCTCATATTGGCTGAGGGCCATAAGAAAGATGTAGATGAGATGCATGAAGCCCAACCAGTTTGACATGTCTAATTTAGAGGAATGTTAGATGTATCAATTGTATATTGCTGTGCTAAATATGTGGATTGTTTGATGTGTGCATCATCATTTTCTGGTAGATTTGTAAACTAACAAATATCTATTTTTTTGTTTTACAGAGTTTGCTGAAGCTATTCAATTCAGATAAAGTTGAATGTGCCTCCTGTGCCCCAGTGAAAATGAGACCTTTGTCTATGCTGATGAATGACAATGGAGATGTGGTAATGAAACACCACGAAGATATGATTGTAGAAGAATGTGGATGTCATTGAGGAACTGCTAAAACATATGTCACAAGTATTGAAAAGATGCAAAGTAAGCAGTGACTTTAAAGGAATAATAGCACTTTGCAGTGTCTGGTGAAAGGCCTGCTGAACTCTCTGCTTTAAGTTAAAAAGAGTTCAAAAGCTAAAAACTGGAGCCAGAGGAAGAAAAGAAACTTCCATTGCTGGCCTACATTATTGCCATGAACTGGAGATAAAACCTGGTTTATAAAGGGCAAATACTTTTTTTAAATATTTATATTTTTTTATTGCCTAAAATGTATTTTGTAGTTTACAGTGCAGTCATCGTATGATTATTATCCATTAAAATATAATGAATAAAATACATCTGTTTCATTTTCTTTATTGTTTGATAGCACTAATTGAACAATGGGAATATGGAGCTGAAGCTTTCCAGTAGAGCCCCTAAAATGTTTTAGATAAGACTTGTGCAGAAAATGGTGGATTTTGACTTTAATACACAGACTTAAGTAGTCCTTGTATACAACTTAATGAAGTGCAGGCAAAAAAACATTTAGAATTAAACAAATATTTTAAATGCTTCGTTGCAGTGTTTTCTATTTCCAATGTTTTTTTGATTTGCATTGTTCTTGAACTTGCTGGAATGGCCTAGATCTTTTGGAGGAGAGAAAAGGGCTTTGAATCTGAATTGTACAAGCTTTACATTCAAAAGATTAGATGCTGTATGATGCAACTGAATTAGAAAATAATATTGCTAAATTGCTGAAGTTAATCTTAGAGCTATGTAGTGCATACATATGCAAGATAAAACATGAATAATATTGATAGTAAGAATTAATTATAAAGAGCTTCAAGTATTGAATTGGATAGCCTTAGTATAATATATATATTCATCATTTTGGACAGGGGTCAGCAACCTTTTTCCACTTAAGGGCCGGCATTCAATGTATGTGAATGCGTGGATGGTGGAGGGCCACATTCACCTGCTAATAAATGAAGATAATAATAATCCTAACATAGTAATAATACCAGTACAGGTTTACCTCACTTTAAGGTGCTTCACTAATAAAAAGCCAGTTGACTCTGAGGGATCATGTGGCTGGGGATTCAGATTTTACTGCCCCCTCCCCCATCCTGGTACCCAAGGGTGGCTGACACCAGCCCTGCCAGTCAGCATGGTCTGGAGATGGGGTTCCTGTCCCTAGGGAAAATGGGGTTCCTGCCCTTAGGGGAGATGGGGTCCCCATTACTAGAGGAGATAGGTCCCCGTCCCCAGGGGTGATGGGGTCCTGTCCCCAAGTGAGAAGGGGTCCCTGTCCCCAGGGGTGATGGAGTCCCTGTCCCCAAGTGAGAGGGGTCCCTTTCCCCAGGGGAAAAGGGGTCCCTGTCTCCAGGGGAGATGGGGTCCCTGTCCCTAGGGAAATGGAGTCCCCAGGGGGAGGGGTTCTCTGTTACTAGGGGAGATGGGGGCCCCATTACCAGGGTAATGGGGTCACATCCCCAGGAGAGAAGGGGTCCCACACTGTGTAGGTAGAACTCTCTTACCTTACACACATGTGCAGCAGAGCAGAGCTCGGCATCACAGGTCTGGATTAGTGTGGGAACTGCTGAAGTTAACTTTTTACATTAACAGGCTAGTGATTGGTTGCTACGATCGCCTGGAAACCAATCACCTGCTGTTTAACGAAAAAAGTTAACTCCAGCGGTTCCTGCCCCATCCAGCCCTGTGATACCAGCCACTCGCTGCTGTCCAATGAAGAGGACAGTGGCAAAAATCTCCGTGGCCTGGGTGCCAGTGAATTACTCATGGCCCTGACGGGCTGGACATTAAATGGTGGTGGGCCGGGTGCGGCCCGTGGGTTGCTGACCCCTGCTTTAGGAGATACTTGGAAAGAAAAGTATTGTGCTTTGCCTAAAGTGCAGTGGTATTCATAGATTAAGTTTGATTTGTTAAAATGAGAATGTATGTTTTTATAATAACATGGGTTTGTCATTTTCTAGCTCACATACTTTTAAAGAAAATATTTAATATAAACTGGTGTTAACGTTACCTAATATCTGTAATTCCTCAACATTATTGTTATTATACAGTATATAAATAGCACCAACAGTTCACGCAGCGATTTACAAAATAAGGACAGACAGTACATATACAATTTAAAGCGGACATTCAGTAATTTTTTCAACTTTCCATGTATTAAATCTTCTGCCCTTGTTGTTTTAATGTTGGATAGTAAAAAAAGATTCTGCCAATAAAATCCTTATACAGCCCACTTTCTGTTTCTTGTCTGGTAAAAAGCCTAGGCTTATGACATCATGAACAGCTCTCTCTCTAACTCTCATGAGAGTTTGCCAGGAAGGGAGGGGGGATGAGTCATAGGAGGGCTAATGAGAGCTGTAGAGCTGGAGGTGTGCCTCTGTGTGTCTGTGTAAATCCAGGAAGTTAACAGGCAGCAGCTTTAGCTGCCCACAGTTAAAATGGTTGCAGCCAGACTCGGTGGAGGGAGATTTCTGCAGCATATTTGGCAAGTACAGAATCACAGTATATATGAAATAATATGCAAAGTGGTTGGAGGGAAGCTTCAGAATGGCAAAGATGTTTGTATTACAAATTATGTGAGCAGAGTGCAGTTCCTCTTGTATACAGAAGGAATCAGAGGGCCCTGAATAACAGAAGAAGTGCAAATTGTATTATTGACACTGGTAATATTTGATATTGGGATCATTAATATGAAAGGTGGGAGGTGTGAAGACTTGGATCCAGCAATAGGAAAAAAATAGGAGAACCCTTTAAACCTTTAAGATGGAACATGACATGTGAAAGTAATTGGCTATGGTGTTCATTGCAATAGGCCATAATCTTTTGGTATTTTCATATGTCCTAGACAGTTTTTTTTAAATTGTACATGCCATTGACAGATTTGGTATGAGGGGCATTACTCTTGTCTAGCTCCTACAGTTACATTTCACATAATACAAAATCAATAAAAAGTCAGGCAGAGTGGGAGCCCTTCATAAGGCCCACAGGAACTATGCATACCCGGGGACTTAACACAGAGATCTCACCAAAAGAGTTCCTGAAAGATCTAAGAAACTGTTAGATGGTTTAACACTTCAGCATCTTCCAAAAACCAAACGATCAATGAGGCCACCCTGTAATGTTGTAAGATAAATTTTTATTATTTAAAGTTAGTTTAGGTTGTACTACAAGGATACATTGGGCTTGATTTACCAAAGGCAAATAGGCTGTTCACTTTGCAAGGCAAGTGCACTGTGCAAATGAGCTTTCCCCAGAGCCTAATGATTAAATGTTTTTCATACAAGTTACTGTGATGCACGCCAACTGATAGGTTGGAATAGCCATTTTACAGATATTTGTAGGAACAGCTGTAAAAGAAATCAACATGATGTAAATAAAGTTATCAATTTAATGTTTGATGTGTTTCCATGCATGATTTGTAATCATATATGTACATGGGAGCAGCATTATTTGCTCATGGCATACGAAGACTCTGTTTCCTGCTTTGCAGTGCTACACTATGGTTGTGCTTTACTGCTCCTTCTCACAATGGATGTCTATGAGTCAGCTGACTGACTAAAGATAATTTGTTTTGTTGATAGCCTTTCTAAATATCTATTGAGCAGTTATGCTGAGTGACTGAAACAGCTAATTTTGACGTAATAATAAAATATAGCAAACATCTAAAAATGTAAAAGTCACTCCAAATTTTAATTTGTAAAAGTCACTCCAAATTTTAAAGTGAACAAAGTTAACACAAAATATGTCCTCACTGAAAGTACTGTATACTTTCACTTTAACCCTGAAGTTTCACTGTTGGGTAGATTAGTTCTTTAATGTCAAACAAATATGTCCTTTAATCTAACCATAAAAGAAAATGAACATACTGATTTCATTTCATGTGTACTATGTGTTAAAGTAAAGTGTTAAATGTTGATGTTTTGACATAATTGATTGTTGTGCATGCAATGACTGTCTACAACAACAGCAGATCAAAGCAACATTCAAAGATTAAGTATCTGCTATAACTATATGTAGGTTTGCCTTAATTATTTATAACATTAAATGTATAATCGTAAAAGTATACATAGTTTATAAAATGAATGATTACACTTTAAATGTCTTTTAAACACTTTTTATATTGATAGAAACTGTTGAATCAAATTCCATATTATAAAACAATTTTAGAATTGCATACATTTATATATATATTATTTTGCAATTTTATATAAAGCCCTATAATATTCCATAAAGCAGGTTTGCCAAAAGTATCAAACTAATATGTCAAATGATAAAGTAATTATATGGGTCATGTATTGATGCTTTGCATATACATAGGCTTTTCATATTGCATACTAGTCTACAAATAAACTATTAGAGCTAATAAATAGTTCATTGTAATTATTTATGATGTCTCAAATGGTTATTCTTCTTTACAAATTGAGTCTATATGATAGTATACTGGTTATTCTAACCATATGTGAATAATTTCTATCACTGAAATTGTTATTAAGTTAATCATTAGAATTTGTGGCAGGGGATTTTTTTTGTACCCTGCTATTTCAATTCATAAAGAAAATGTGGATTTTCATGATATTTAATTGCAGTTTAATATTTGTAGATCATGCAAAAAAAAAAACATATACAGTATAGTTTATAGTTTAAATAGTTTATAGTTAAAATCTCAAAATGCTATCATGCGGTCAATTAGGAGAGCACATGTCAGTCAATATAAGCCAAATGATAAATTGGCAATATGTTTCAAACATCGAGTTGTTTATGGTATATGATAAATAAGTGATTATTGTTAGTATTGTATGTACTGTATATATCAAAAAACAAACATATAAATTAAAATAGAATAAGAAAATTCTTAGTAAACATTACCTGGTAGCATTAGGTCCCCAATTATATACTTATAATCAATAGCCATTATTTATTATTATATCTGAATGTAAAAAAAAAATATTTAAATGTGATATATGGGTAGTATGCTTTAAATAACCTAACATACTTCAGGATACTATGCTTAAAAGCAATGTCTTACATACTCAAAATTAAAATGCTACCAAACATACACTTGTCCCCGTCACTTAAAGAAAACAGAATATAATATAGTATAATACAATATAATACTTTTCTTCTGTTACTCAAAACAAATAATAATATACAATAATTACAATCCATTACAATAATTTGCTGTTATTTCTATAATTGGAATTATATTGTTCACTAAAGGCAAAAATATTTCAGAAATATATTTTGTGTAAATGTAAACGTGTATAAATATATTACTGACAAAGTTTCAGTTTCTACATTAAAATAATATAATAGTTTCTGTTCACTTGATACTGTCAAAAGATTTTCATACCTCATTTAAATAATGCATATTTAGCTCATAGGATTTTGAGCATGTGTTACTAACATGAAAGGATGACTTTATAACTGACAGTTACCTTGATAGTCTTTGATGTTGAGGTCAATGACATCAAAGGTCACAGGTGTGAACATGGGACCTATTCATCCAACCATATAAAAAAAATGAAGGAATCATAAGGACTTCACTTCAGGCTTGCAGATCTTCTGATGAACATCTCCTAAACATTACAAGTCAAGAGAGGGTACAGGAAATCTGAGAAGAAATGACCTGGATGAATGTCATTCTCTACCTCACAACCATCTCCATGGTCCAGGGATTGCCAGCCTTTATGCAAGAAAACCAAAAAAGAATTCCTCTTCAACAATCTAACCATGGATTAAGAACTTCAAGCAGTCTTGATGGACAGGCATACTCTCCAAATAAGAAGTACTCACCATTTATGATGCAGCTCTATCAGAGCCTCATTATGGGGAATGACACAGGTCTGTCCAGCCTGGAGCATTCCATCCTTCAAGATTCAGATACTGTCCTAAGACTTACTGCCAAAGGTAAATACGGAACTCTATATTTTCCCATATAACAATGTAACATGCTGCTTTATTTATTACCTAAATGTAATGATAATTTTATTATTGATGGGCTAGATTATCTTCCACAGAGAAGGGCAAGAACACTTTTTGTGTCAGGCATTTTAATTAAGGGCAATTTATTTCTTATAGCTGATTCTCTAACAGTGATAAAACTAACTTAAAAGTATGTGCTTTTGTAGTTTTAGTCTTCCCTTTAACACTCCTGACATGCCTCATATATGACAGATTTGCCTTAGCAGTTTCACATACATCGCCTACTGCCTAAAGATTTATTTTAAATAGTAAACATCATTTTAAAGAATATTGCTTTATATAACAATATTTTTTTTTATATATGTATTATTTATTTATTTAATACTATTTATTTATTTATATATTTATTAATATATTTTAACCATAGATTCATATATTGTAAAAACGAAGTATGTCTTTTTATAATTAGATTGATTTTTATGTCATGTTTTTTGTTCTTTCTTCCCCAGGATGCACCAAGATGGACAATCATCGATCACTCTACTTTGACATGTCCTCTCTCTCAAGCAGTAATGAGATTCAATTGGCAGAGTTTAGGATTCAACTTTCTCCTACAGAGAAAACACAAGATATGATACTGCATATTTACCACAGCGAACAAGGTTCCAAGAGATTGCTTCTGCAGTCTTTTCACATTGATTCCTCTGTAACAATGGGTGACTCCTGGAAAGTGTTTACCCTCACTAAAATTTTGAATGCTTATCTCAACCTTCGTCAAACTTCATATTATGATGATATCATGGGGGGTGGAACCTCATCTCAGAAGGATCATGAGAACGGTTGCACAGACATATCTACTGACAGAGTTTTATTGATAGTGTTCACAAAGGACAACCCTTCTGCTAAAGTCAATGGATATCCCAACCTCATCCAAACAGTGGAGTCTTCTAAATATGTGATGTCACCAGAAGTCAAAAGTGAACAAGGTATCAAAAGGCACAGGAAGAACAGAAATACAAAAGACAGCATCATAATGAACCACTTTCCATCCAGAACCGTGGAGGATGGAAAACCCTTGTGTCAAAGGGTTGATATGATGGTGGACTTTGTGAAGTTCGGGTGGGGAAATCTGATTATCCACCCGAAGAATTTCAATGCCTACAGATGTGAAGGAGCCTGCCCCATTCCCCTAAGTGAGCCCTTCAAACCAACCAACCATGCTTACATTATGGTAAGTGTCATTTTTTTTTACTGATAATTGTCTTTGCCTTTTTCAAGTATTCTTTAATATTTGGTGCTATTCAGTATTTCGTAATAATGGGTGCCATTAGACAGACAGCATTGGAGGAATATTACATATTGCATGTAACTTTTATTATGGGTTTATAGGTCTTTATGGATCCTTAGAGGAGTGTCAACTAGCCTGACTCCTTAGGGCAGGCATGTCAAACTCAAAAATGTGGAGTCCAAATCTGGATAAACTCTATAAAGGGCAGCATTTTATGGAATTTCTCTTACAGTTATGTTTAGGCATCAGCATGGCAATTAAAAAGCCTTGTTTTTTTAATGTAATTCACCTTACAGTAAACCAATGCTATGTTCAATTGTAATCCTCATATTGGCTGAGGGCCATAAGAAAGATGTAGATGAGATGCATGAAGCCCAACCAGTTTGACATGTCTAATTTAGAGGAATGTTAGATGTATCAATTGTATATTGCTGTGCTAAATATGTGGATTGTTTGATGTGTGCATCATCATTTTCTGGTAGATTTGTAAACTAACAAATATCTATTTTTTTGTTTTACAGAGTTTGCTGAAGCTATTCAATTCAGATAAAGTTGAATGTGCCTCCTGTGCCCCAGTGAAAATGAGACCTTTGTCTATGCTGATGAATGACAATGGAGATGTGGTAATGAAACACCACGAAGATATGATTGTAGAAGAATGTGGATGTCATTGAGGAACTGCTAAAACATATGTCACAAGTATTGAAAAGATGCAAAGTAAGCAGTGACTTTAAAGGAATAATGGCACTTTGCAGTGTCTGGTGAAAGGCCTGCTGAACTCTCTGCTTTAAGTTAAAAAGAGTTCAAAAGCTAAAAACTGGAGCCAGAGGAAGAAAAGAAACTTCCATTGCTGGCCTACATTATTGCCATGAACTGGAGATACAACCTGGTTTATAAAGGGCAAATACTTTTTTTAAATATTTATATTTTTTTATTGCCTAAAATGTATTTTGTAGTTTACAGTGCAGTCATTGTATGATTATTATCCATTAAAATATAATGAATAAAATACATCTGTTTCATTTTCTTTATTGTTTGATAGCACTAATTGAACAATGGGAATATGGAGCTGAAGCTTTCCAGTAGAGCCCCTAAAATGTTTTAGATAAGACTTGTGCAGAAAATGGTGGATTTTGACTTTAATACACAGACTTAAGTAGTCCTTGTATACAATTTAATGAAGTGCAGGCAAAAAAACATTTAGAATTAAACAAATATTTTAAATGCTTCGTTGCAGTGTTTTCTATTTCCAATGTTTTTTTGATTTGCATTGTTCTTGAACTTGCTGGAATGGCCTAGATCTTTTGGAGGAGAGAAAAGGGCTTTGAATCTGTATTGTACAAGCTTTACATTCAAAAGATTAGATGCTGTATGATGCAACTGAATTAGAAAATAATATTGCTAAATTGCTGAAGTTAATCTTAGAGCTATGTAGTGCATACATATGCAAGATAAAACATGAATAATATTGATAGTAAGAATTAATTATAAAGAGCTTCAAGTATTGAATTGGATAGCCTTAGTATAATATATATATATTCATCAATTTGGACAGGGGTCAGCAACCTTTTTCCACTTAAGGGCCGGCATTCAATGTATGTGAATGCGTGGATGATGGAGGGCCACATTCACCTGCTAATAAATGAAGATAATAATAATCCTAACATAGTAATAATACCAGTACAGGTTTACCTCACTTTAAGGTGCTTCACTAATAAAAAGCCAGTTGACTCTGAGGGATCATGTGGCTGGGGATTCAGATTTTACTGCCCCCTCCCCCATCCTGGTACCCAAGGGTGGCTGACACCAGCCCTGCCAGTCAGCATGGTCTGGAGATGGGGTTCCTGTCCCTAGGGAAAATGGGGTTCCTGCCCTTAGGGGAGATGGGGTCCCCATTACTAGAGAAGATAGGTCCCCGTCCCCAGGGGTGATGGGGTCCTGTCCCCAAGTGAGAAGGGGTCCCTGTCCCCAGGGGTGATGGAGTCCCTGTCCCCAAGTGAGAGGGGTCCCTTTCCCCAGGGGAAAAGGGGTCCCTGTCTCCAGGGGAGATGGGGTCCCTGTCCCTAGGGAAATGGGGTCCCCAGGGGGAGGGGTTCTCTGTTACTAGGGGAGATGGGGGCCCAATTACCAGGGTAATGGGGTCACATCCCCAGGAGAGAAGGGGTCCCTGTCCCCAGGGGAGAAGGGGACCCTGTCCCCAAGTGAGAGGAGTCCCTGTCCACAGGGTAGAAGGAGTTCCTGTCCCCAGGTGAGAAGGGGCCCCTGTCCCCAGGGGAGAAGATGTCCCTGTCCCCAGGGGTGATGGTGTCCCTGTCTCCTGCCCCCACTGTAGTGTCCTCTTACCCCCTGCACCCAACCCCACCCCACCCCCATACAAAAACACACTGTGTAGGTAGAACTCTCCTACCTTACACACATGTGCAGCAGAGCAGAGATCGGCATCACAGGTCTGGATTAGTGTGGGAACTGCTGAAGTTAACTTTTTACATTAACAGGCTAGTGATTGGTTGCTACGATCGCCTGGAAACCAGTCACCTGCTGTTTAACGAAAAAAGTTAACTCCAGCGGTTCCTGCCCCATCCAGCCCTGTGATACCAGCCACTCGCTGCTGTCCAATGAAGAGGACAGTGGCAAAAATCTCCGTGGCCTGGGTGCCAGTGAATTACTCATGGCCCTGACGGGCTGGACATTAAATGGTGGTGGGCCGGGTGCGGCCCGTGGGTTGCTGACCCCTGCTTTAGGAGATACTTGGAAAGAAAAGTATTGTGCTTTGCCTAAAGTGCAGTGGTATTCATAGATTAAGTTTGATTTGTTAAAATGAGAATGTATGTTTTTATAATAACATGGGTTTGTCATTTTCTAGCTCACATACTTTTAAAGAAAATATTTAATATAAACTGGTGTTAACGTTACCTAATATCTGTAATTCCTCAACATTATTGTTATTATACAGTATATAAATAGCACCAACAGTTCACGCAGCGATTTACAAAATAAGGACAGACAGTACATATACAATTTAAAGCGGACATTCAGTAATTTTTTCAACTTTCCATGTATTAAATCTTCTGCCCTTGTTGTTTTAATGTTGGATAGTAAAAAAAAGATTCTGCCAGTAAAATCTTTATACAGCCCACTTCCTGTTTCTTGTCTGGTAAAAAGCCTAGGCTTATGACATCATGAACAGCTCTCTCTCTAACTCTCGTGAGAGTTTGCCAGGAAGGGAGGGGGGATGAGTCATAGGAGGGCTAATGAGAGCTGTAGAGCTGGAGGTGTGCCTCTGTGTGTCTGTGTAAATCCAGGAAGTTAACAGGCAGCAGCTTTAGCTGGCCACAGTTAAAATGGTTGCAGCCAGACTCGGTGGAGGGAGATTTCTGCAGCATATTTGGCAAGTACAGAATCACAGTATATATGAAATAATATGCAAAGTGGTTGGAGGGAAGCTTCAGAATGGCAAAGATGTTTGTATTACAAATTATGTGAGCAGAGTGCAGTTCCTCTTGTATACAGAAGGAATCAGAGGGCCCTGAATAACAGAAGAAGTGCAAATTGTATTATTGACACTGGTAATATTTGATATTGGGATCATTAATATGAAAGGTGGGAGGTGTGAAGACTTGGATCCAGCAATAGGAAAAAAATAGGAGAACCCTTTAAACCTTTAAGATGGAACATGACATGTGAAAGTAATTGGCTATGGTGTTCATTGCAATAGGTCATAATCTTTTGGTATTTTCATATGTCCTAGACAGTTTTTTTTAAATTGTACATGCCATTGACAGATTTGGTATGAGGGGCATTACTCTTGTCTAGCTCCTACAGTTACATTTCACATAATACAAAATCAATAAAAAGTCAGGCAGAGTGGGAGCCCTTCATAAGGCCCACAGGAACTATGCATACCCGGGGACTTAACACAGAGATCTCACCAAAAGAGTTCCTGAAAGATCTAAGAAACTGTTAGATGGTTTAACACTTCAGCATTTTCCAAAAACCAAACGATCAATGAGGCCACCCTGTAATGTTGTAAGATAAATTTTTATTATTTAAAGTTAGTTTAGGTTGTACTACAAGGATACATTGGGCTTGATTTACCAAAGGCAAATAGGCTGTTCACTTTGCAAGGCAAGTGCACTGTGCAAATGAGCTTTCCCCAGAGCCTAATGATTAAATGTTTTTCATACAAGTTACTGTGATGCACGCCAACTGATAGGTTGGAATAGCCATTTTACAGATATTTTTAGGAACAGCTGTAAAAGAAATCAACATGATGTAAATAAAGTTATCATTTTAATGTTTGATGTGTTTCCATGCATGATTTGTAATCATATATGTACATGGGAGCAGCATTATTTGCTCATGGCATACGAAGACTCTGTTTCCTGCTTTGCAGTGCTACACTATGGTTGTGCTTTACTGCTCCTTCTCACAATGGATGTCTATGAGTCAGCTGACTGACTAAAGATAATTTGTTTTGTTGATAGCCTTTCTAAATATCTATTGAGCAGTTATGCTGAGTGACTGAAACAGCTAATTTTGACGTAATAATAAAATGTAGCAAACATCTAAAAATGTAAAAGTCACTCCAAATTTTAATTTGTAAAAGTCACTCCAAATTTTAAAGTGAACAAAGTTAACACAAAATATGTCCTCACTGAAAGTACTGTATACTTTCACTTTAACCCTGAATTTTCACTGTTGGGTAGATTAGTTCTTTAATGTCAAACAAATATGTCCTTTAATCTAACCATAAAAGAAAATGAACATACTGATTTCATTTCATGTGTACTATGTGTTAAAGTAAAGTGTTAAATGTTGATGTTTTGACATAATTGATTGTTGTGCATGCAATGACTGTCTACAACAACAGCAGATCAAAGCAACATTCAAAGATTAAGTATCTGCTATATCTATATGTAGGTTTGCCTTAATTATTTATAACATTAAATGTATAATCGTAAAAGTATACATAGTTTATAAAATGAATGATTACACTTTAAATGTCTTTTAAACACTTTTTATATTGATAGAAACTGTTGAATCAAATTCCATATTATAAAACAATTTTAGAATTGCATACATTTATATATATATTATTTTGCAATTTTATATAAAGCCCTATAATATTCCATAAAGCAGGTTTGCCAAAAGTATCAAACTAATATGTCAAATGATAAAGTAATTATATGGGTCATGTATTGATGCTTTGCATATACATAGGCTTTTCATATTGCATACTAGTCTACAAATAAACTATTAGAGCTAATAAATAGTTCATTGTAATTATTTATGATGTCTCAAATGGTTATTCTTCTTTACAAATTGAGTCTATATGATAGTATACTGGTTATTCTAACCATATGTGAATAATTTCTATCACTGAAATTGTTATTAAGTTAATCATTAGAATTTGTGGCAGGGGATTTTTTTGTACCCTGCTATTTCAATTCATAAAGAAAATGTGGATTTTCATGATATTTAATTGCAGTTTAATATTTGTAGATCATGCAAAAAAAAAAACATATACAGTATAGTTTATAGTTTAAATAGTTTATAGTTAAAATCTCAAAATGCTATCATGCGGTCAATTAGGAGAGCACATGTCAGTCAATATAAGCCAAATGATAAATTGGCAATATGTTTCAAACATCGAGTTGTTTATAGTATATGATAAATAAGTGATTATTGTTAGTATTGTATGTACTGTATATATCAAAAAACACACATATAAATTAAAATAGAATAAGAAAATTCTTAGTAAACATTACCTGGTAGCATTAGGTCCCCAATTATATACTTATAATCAATAGCCATTATTTATTATTATATCTGAATGTAAAAAAAAAATATTTAAATGTGATATATGGGTAGTATGCTTTAAATAACCTAACATACTTCAGGATACTATGCTTAAAAGCAATGTCTTACATACTCAAAATTAAAATGCTACCAAACATAAACTTGTCCCCGTCACTTAAAGAAAACAGAATATAATATAGTATAATACAATATAATACTTTTCTTCTGTTACTCAAAACAAATAATAATATACAATAATTACAATCCATTACAATAATTTGCTGTTATTTCTATAATTGGAATTATATTGTTCACTAAAGGCAAAAATATTTCAGAAATATATTTTGTGTAAATGTAAACGTGTATAAATATATTACTGACAAAGTTTCAGTTTCTACATTAAAATAATATAATAGTTTCTGTTCACTTGATACTGTCAAAAGATTTTCATACCTCATTTAAATAATGCATATTTAGCTCATAGGATTTTGAGCATGTGTTACTAACATGAAAGGATGACTTTATAACTGACAGTTACCTTGATAGTCTTTGATGTTGAGGTCAATGACATCAAAGGTCACAGGTGTGAACATGGGACCTATTCATCCAACCATATAAAAAAAATGAAGGAATCATAAGGACTTCACTTCAGGCTTGCAGATCTTCTGATGAACATCTCCTAAACATTACAAGTCAAGAGAGGGTACAGGAAATCTGAGAAGAAATGACCTGGATGAATGTCATTCTCTACCTCACAACCATCTCCATGGTCCAGGGATTGCCAGCCTTTATGCAAGAAAACCAAAAAAGAATTCCTCTTCAACAATCTAACCATGGATTAAGAACTTCAAGCAGTCTTGATGGACAGGCATACTCTCCAAATAAGAAGTACTCACCATTTATGATGCAGCTCTATCAGAGCCTCATTATGGGGAATGACACAGGTCTGTCCAGCCTGGAGCATTCCATCCTTCAAGATTCAGATACTGTCCTAAGACTTACTGCCAAAGGTAAATACGGAACTCTATATTTTCCCATATAACAATGTAACATGCTGCTTTATTTGTTACCCAAAAGTAATTTTAATTTTATTATTGATGGGCTAGATTATCTTCCACAGAGAAGGGCAAGAACACTTTTTGTGTCAGGCATTTTAATTAAGGGCAATTTAGTTCTTATAGCTGATTCTCTAACAGTGATAAAACTAACTTAAAAGTATGTGCTTTTGTAGTTTTAGTCTTCCCTTTAACACTCCTGACATGCCTCATATATGACAGATTTGCCTTAGCAGTTTCACATACATCGCCTACTGCCTAAAGATTTATTTTAAATAGTAAACATAATTTTAAAGAATATTGCTTTATATAACAATATTTTTTTTTATATATGTATTATTTATTTATTTAATACTATTTATTTATTTATATATTTATTAATATATTTTAACCATAGATTCATATATTGTAAAAACGAAGTATGTCTTTTTATAATTAGATTGATTTTTATGTCATGTTTTTTGTTCTTTCTTCCCCAGGATGCACCAAGATGGACAATCATCGATCACTCTACTTTGACATGTCCTCTCTCTCAAGCAGTAATGAGATTCAATTGGCAGAGTTTAGGATTCAACTTTCTCCTACAGAGAAAACACAAGATATGATACTGCATATTTACCACAGCGAACAAGGTTCCAAGAGATTGCTTCTGCAGTCTTTTCACATTGATTCCTCTGTAACAATGGGTGACTCCTGGAAAGTGTTTACCCTCACTAAAATTTTGAATGCTTATCTCAACCTTCGTCAAACTTCATATTATGATGATATCATGGGGGGTGGAACCTCATCTCAGAAGGATCATGAGAACGGTTGCACAGACATATCTACTGACAGAGTTTTATTGATAGTGTTCACAAAGGACAACCCTTCTGCTAAAGTCAATGGATATCCCAACCTCATCCAAACAGTGGAGTCTTCTAAATATGTGATGTCACCAGAAGTCAAAAGTGAACAAGGTATCAAAAGGCACAGGAAGAACAGAAATACAAAAGACAGCATCATAATGAACCACTTTCCATCCAGAACCGTGGAGGATGGAAAACCCTTGTGTCAAAGGGTTGATATGATGGTGGACTTTGTGAAGTTCGGGTGGGGAAATCTGATTATCCACCCGAAGAATTTCAGTGCCTACAGATGTGAAGGAGCCTGCCCCATTCCCCTAAGTGAGCCCTTCAAACCAACCAACCATGCTTACATTATGGTAAGTGTCATTTTTTTTTACTGATAATTGTCTTTGCCTTTTTCAAGTATTCTTTAATATTTGGTGCTATTCAGTATTTCGTAATAATGGGTGCCATTAGACAGACAGCATTGGAGGAATATTACATATTGCATGTAACTTTTATTATGGGTTTATAGGTCTTTATGGATCCTTAGAGGAGTGTCAACTAGCCTGACTCCTTAGGGCAGGCATGTCAAACTCAAAAATGTGGAGTCCAAATCTGGATAAACTCTATAAAGGGCAGCATTTTATGGAATTTCTCTTACAGTTATGTTTAGGCATCAGCATGGCAATTAAAAAGCCTTGTTTTTTTAATGTAATTCACCTTACAGTAAACCAATGCTATGTTCAATTGTAATCCTCATATTGGCTGAGGGCCATAAGAAAGATGTAGATGAGATGCATGAAGCCCAACCAGTTTGACATGTCTAATTTAGAGGAATGTTAGATGTATCAATTGTATATTGCTGTGCTAAATATGTGGATTGTTTGATGTGTGCATCATCATTTTCTGGTAGATTTGTAAACTAACAAATATCTATTTTTTTGTTTTACAGAGTTTGCTGAAGCTATTCAATTCAGATAAAGTTGAATGTGCCTCCTGTGCCCCAGTGAAAATGAGACCTTTGTCTATGCTGATGAATGACAATGGAGATGTGGTAATGAAACACCACGAAGATATGATTGTAGAAGAATGTGGATGTCATTGAGGAACTGCTAAAACATATGTCACAAGTATAGAAAAGATGCAAAGTAAGCAGTGACTTTAAAGGAATAATGGCACTTTGCAGTGTCTGGTGAAAGGCCTGCTGAACTCTCTGCTTTAAGTTAAAAAGAGTTCAAAAGCTAAAAACTGGAGCCAGAGGAAGAAAAGAAACTTCCATTGCTGGCCTACATTATTGCCATGAACTGGAGATAAAACCTGGTTTATAAAGGGCAAATACTTTTTTTAAATATTTATATTTTTTTATTGCCTAAAATGTATTTTGTAGTTTACAGTGCAGTCATTGTATGATTATTATCCATTAAAATATAATGAATAAAATACATCTGTTTCATTTTCTTTATTGTTTGATAGCACTAATTGAACAATGGGAATATGGAGCTGAAGCTTTCCAGTAGAGTCCCTAAAATGTTTTAGATAAGACTTGTGCAGAAAATGGTGGATTTTGACTTTAATACACAGACTTAAGTAGTCCTTGTATACAACTTAATGAAGTGCAGGCAAAAAAACATTTAGAATTAAACAAATATTTTAAATGCTTCGTTGCAGTGTTTTCTATTTCCAATGTTTTTTTGATTTGCATTGTTCTTGAACTTGCTGGAATGGCCTAGATCTTTTGGAGGAGAGAAAAGGGCTTTGAATCTGAATTGTACAAGCTTTACATTCAAAAGATTAGATGCTGTATGATGCAACTGAATTAGAAAATAATATTGCTAAATTGCTGAAGTTAATCTTAGAGCTATGTAGTGCATACATATGCAAGATAAAACATGAATAATATTGATAGTAAGAATTAATTATAAAGAGCTTCAAGTATTGAATTGGATAGCCTTAGTATAATATATATATTCATCATTTTGGACAGGGGTCAGCAACCTTTTTCCACTTAAGGGACGGCATTCAATGTATGTGAATGCGTGGATGGTGGAGGGCCACATTCACCTGCTAATAAATGAAGATAATAATAATCCTAACATAGTAATAATACCACTACAGGTTTACCTCACTTTAAGGTGCTTCACTAATAAAAAGCCAGTTGACTCTGAGGGATCATGTGGCTGGGGATTCAGATTTTACTGCCCCCTCCCCCATCCTGGTACCCAAGGGTGGCTGACACCAGCCCTGCCAGTCAGCAT
This sequence comes from Aquarana catesbeiana, assembly GCF_042186555.1. Taxonomy (NCBI): domain Eukaryota; kingdom Metazoa; phylum Chordata; class Amphibia; order Anura; family Ranidae; genus Aquarana; species Aquarana catesbeiana. The sequence goes on along the minus strand of NC_133326.1, from coordinate 620,517,065 downwards.
GGTCTGGAGATGGGGTTCCTGTCCCTAGGGAAAATGGGGTTCCTGCCCTTAGGGGAGATGGGATCCCCATTACTAGAGGAGATAGGTCCCCGTCCCCAGGGGTGATGGGGTCCTGTCCCCAAGTGAGAAGGGGTCCCTGTCCCCAGGGGTGATGGAGTCCCTGTCCCCAAGTGAGAGGGGTCCCTTTCCCGAGGGGAAAAGGGGTCCCTGTCTCCAGGGGAGATGGGGTCCCTGTCCCTAGGGAAATGGGGTCCCCAGGGGGAGGGGTTCTCTGTTACTAGGGGAGATGGGGGCCCCATTACCAGGGTAATGGGGTCACATCCCCAGGAGAGAAGGGGTCCCACACTGTGTAGGTAGAACTCTCCTACCTTACACACATGTGCAGCAGAGCAGAGCTCGGCATCACAGGTCTGGATTAGTGTGGGAACTGCTGAAGTTAACTTTTTACATTAACAGGCTAGTGATTGGTTGCTACGATCGCCTGGAAACCAATCACCTTCTGTTTAACGAAAAAAGTTAACTCCAGCGGTTCCTGCCCCATCCAGCCCTGTGATACCAGCCACTCGCTGCTGTCCAATGAAGAGGACAGTGGCAAAAATCTCCGTGGCCTGGGTGCCAGTGAATTACTCATGGCCCTGACGGGCTGGACATTAAATGGTGGTGGGCCGGGTGCGGCCCGTGGGTTGCTGACCCCTGCTTTAGGAGATACTTGGAAAGAAAAGTATTGTGCTTTGCCTAAAGTGCTGTGGTATTCATAGATTAGGTTTGATTTGTTAAAATGAGAATGTATGTTTTTATAATAACATGGGTTTGTCATTTTCTAGCTCACATACTTTTAAAGAAAATATTTAATATAAACTGGTGTTAACGTTACCTAATATCTGTAATTCCTCAACATTATTGTAATTATACAGTATATAAATAGCACCAACAGTTCACGCAGCGATTTACAAAATAAGGACAGACAGTACATATACAATTTAAAGCGGACATTCAGTAATTTTTTCAACTTTCCATGTATTAAATCTTCTGCCCTTGTTGTTTTAATGTTGGATAGTAAAAAAAAGATTCTGCCAATAAAATCCTTATACAGCCCACTTTCTGTTTCTTGTCTGGTAAAAAGCCTAGGCTTATGACATCATGAACAGCTCTCTCTCTAACTCTCGTGAGAGTTTGCCAGGAAGGGAGGGGGGATGAGTCATAGGAGGGCTAATGAGAGCTGTAGAGCTGGAGGTGTGCCTCTGTGTGTCTGTGTAAATCCAGGAAGTTAACAGGCAGCAGCTTTAGCTGCCCACAGTTAAAATGGTTGCAGCCAGACTCGGTGGAGGGAGATTTCTGCAGCATATTTGGCAAGTACAGAATCACAGTATATATGAAATAATATGCAAAGTGGTTGGAGGGAAGCTTCAGAATGGCAAAGATGTTTGTATTACAAATTATGTGAGCAGAGTGCAGTTCCTCTTGTATACAGAAGGAATCAGAGGGCCCTGAATAACAGAAGAAGTGCAAATTGTATTATTGACACTGGTAATATTTGATATTGGGATCATTAATATGAAAGGTGGGAGGTGTGAAGACTTGGATCCAGCAATAGGAAAAAAATAGGAGAACCCTTTAAACCTTTAAGATGGAACATGACATGTGAAAGTAATTGGCTATGGTGTTCATTGCAATAGGTCATAATCTTTTGGTATTTTCATATGTCCTAGACAGTTTTTTTTAAATTGTACATGCCATTGACAGATTTGGTATGAGGGGCATTACTCTTGTCTAGCTCCTACAGTTACATTTCACATAATACAAAATCAATAAAAAGTCAGGCAGAGTGGGAGCCCTTCATAAGGCCCACAGGAACTATGCATACCCAGGGACTTAACACAGAGATCTCACCAAAAGAGTTCCTGAAAGATCTAAGAAACTGTTAGATGGTTTAACACTTCAGCATCTTCCAAAAACCAAACGATCAATGAGGCCACCCTGTAATGTTGTAAGATAAATTTTTATTATTTAAAGTTAGTTTAGGTTGTACTACAAGGATACATTGGGCTTGATTTACCAAAGGCAAATAGGCTGTTCACTTTGCAAGGCAAGTGCACTGTGCAAATGAGCTTTCCCCAGAGCCTAATGATTAAATGTTTTTCATACAAGTTACTGTGATGCACGCCAACTGATAGGTTGGAATAGCCATTTTACAGATATTTGTAGGAACAGCTGTAAAAGAAATCAACATGATGTAAATAAAGTTATCAATTTAATGTTTGATGTGTTTCCATGCATAATTTGTAATCATATATGTACATGGGAGCAGCATTATTTGCTCATGGCATACGAAGACTCTGTTTCCTGCTTTGCAGTGCTACACTATGGTTGTGCTTTACTGCTCCTTCTCACAATGGATGTCTATGAGTCAGCTGACTGACTAAAGATAATTTGTTTTGTTGATAGCCTTTCTAAATATCTATTGAGCAGTTATGCTGAGTGACTGAAACAGCTAATTTTGACGTAATAATAAAATATAGCAAACATCTAAAAATGTAAAAGTCACTCCAAATTTTAATTTGTAAAAGTCACTCCAAATTTTAAAGTGAACAAAGTTAACACAAAATATGTCCTCACTGAAAGTACTGTATACTTTCACTTTAACCCTGAAGTTTCACTGTTGGGTAGATTAGTTCTTTAATGTCAAACAAATATGTCCTTTAATCTAACCATAAAAGAAAATGAACATACTGATTTCATTTCATGTGTACTATGTGTTAAAGTAAAGTGTTAAATGTTGATGTTTTGACATAATTGATTGTTGTGCATGCAATGACTGTCTACAACAACAGCAGATCAAAGCAACATTCAAAGATTAAGTATCTGCTATATCTATATGTAGGTTTGCCTTAATTATTTATAACATTAAATGTATAATCGTAAAAGTATACATAGTTTATAAAATGAATGATTACACTTTAAATGTCTTTTAAACACTTTTTATATTGATAGAAACTGTTGAATCAAATTCCATATTATAAAACAATTTTAGAATTGCATACATTTATATATATATTATTTTGCAATGTTATATAAAGCCCTATAATATTCCATAAAGCAGGTTTGCCAAAAGTATCAAACTAATATGTCAAATGATAAAGTAATTATATGGGTCATGTATTGATGCTTTGCATATACATAGGCTTTTCATATTGCATACTAGTCTACAAATAAACTATTAGAGCTAATAAATAGTTCATTGTAATTATTTATGATGTCTCAAATGGTTATTCTTCTTTACAAATTGAGTCTATATGATAGTATACTGGTTATTCTAACCATATGTGAATAATTTCTATCACTGAAATTGTTATTAAGTTAATCATTAGAATTTGTGGCAGGGGATTTTTTTGTACCCTGCTATTTCAATTCATAAAGAAAATGTGGATTTTCATGATATTTAATTGCAGTTTAATATTTGTAGATCATGCAAAAAAAAAAAACATATACAGTATAGTTTATAGTTTAAATAGTTTATAGTTAAAATCTCAAAATGCTATCATGTGGTCAATTAGGAGAGCACATGTCAGTCAATATAAGCCAAATGATAAATTGGCAATATGTTTCAAACATCGAGTTGTTTATGGTATATGATAAATAAGTGATTATTGTTAGTATTGTATGTACTGTATATATCAAAAAACAAACATATAAATTAAAATAGAATAAGAAAATTCTTAGTAAACATTACCTGGTAGCATTAGGTCCCCAATTATATACTTATAATCAATAGCCATTATTTATTATTATATCTGAATGTAAAAAAAAATATTTAAATGTGATATATGGGTAGTATGCTTTAAATAACCTAACATACTTCAGGATACTATGCTTAAAAGCAATGTCTTACATACTCAAAATTAAAATGCTACCAAACATACACTTGTCCCCGTCACTTAAAGAAAACAGATTATAATATAGTATAATACAATATAATACTTTTCTTCTGTTAATCAAAACAAATAATAATATACAATAATTACAATCCATTACAATAATTTGCTGTTATTTCTATAATTGGAATTATATTGTTCACTAAAGGCAAAAATATTTCAGAAATATATTTTGTGTAAATGTAAACATGTATAAATATATTACTGACAAAGTTTCAGTTTCTACATTAAAATAATATAATAGTTTCTGTTCACTTGATACTGTCAAAAGATTTTCATACCTCATTTAAATAATGCATATTTAGCTCATAGGATTTTGAGCATGTGTTACTAACATGAAAGGATGACTTTATAACTGACAGTTACCTTGATAGTCTTTGATGTTGAGGTCAATGACATCAAAGGTCACAGGTGTGAACATGGGACCTATTCATCCAACCATATAAAAAAAATGAAGGAATCATAAGGACTTCACTTCAGGCTTGCAGATCTTCTGATGAACATCTCCTAAACATTACAAGTCAAGAGAGGGTACAGGAAATCTGAGAAGAAATGACCTGGATGAATGTCATTCTCTACCTCACAACCATCTCCATGGTCCAGGGATTGCCAGCCTTTATGCAAGAAAACCAAAAAAGAATTCCTCTTCAACAATCTAACCATGGATTAAGAACTTCAAGCAGTCTTGATGGACAGGCATACTCTCCAAATAAGAAGTACTCACCATTTATGATGCAGCTCTATCAGAGCCTCATTATGGGGAATGACACAGGTCTGTCCAGCCTGGAGCATTCCATCCTTCAAGATTCAGATACTGTCCTAAGACTTACTGCCAAAGGTAAATACGGAACTCTATATTTTCCCATATAACAATGTAACATGCTGCTTTATTTATTACCTAAATGTAATGATAATTTTATTATTGATGGGCTAGATTATCTTCCACAGAGAAGGGCAAGAACACTTTTTGTGTCAGGCATTTTAATTAAGGGCAATTTATTTCTTATAGCTGATTCTCTAACAGTGATAAAACTAACTTAAAAGTATGTGCTTTTGTAGTTTTAGTCTTCCCTTTAACACTCCTGACATGCCTCATATATGACAGATTTGCCTTAGCAGTTTCACATACATCGCCTACTGTTTAAAGATTTATTTTAAATAGTAAACATCATTTTAAAGAATATTGCTTTATATAACAATATTTTTTTTTATATATGTATTATTTATTTATTTAATACTATTTATTTATTTATATATTTATTAATATATTTTAACCATAGATTCATATATTGTAAAATCGAAGTATGTCTTTTTATAATTAGATTGATTTTTATGTCATGTTTTTTGTTCTTTCTTCCCCAGGATGCACCAAGATGGACAATCATCGATCACTCTACTTTGACATGTCCTCTCTCTCAAGCAGTAATGAGATTCAATTGGCAGAGTTTAGGATTCAACTTTCTCCTACAGAGAAAACACAAGATATGATACTGCATATTTACCACAGCGAACAAGGTTCCAAGAGATTGCTTCTGCAGTCTTTTCACATTGATTCCTCTGTAACAATGGGTGACTCCTGGAAAGTGTTTACCCTCACTAAAATTTTGAATGCTTATCTCAACCTTCGTCAAACTTCATATTATGATGATATCATGGGGGGTGGAACCTCATCTCAGAAGGATCATGAGAACGGTTGCACAGACATATCTACTGACAGAGTTTTATTGATAGTGTTCACAAAGGACAACCCTTCTGCTAAAGTCAATGGATATCCCAACCTCATCCAAACAGTGGAGTCTTCTAAATATGTGATGTCACCAGAAGTCAAAAGTGAACAAGGTATCAAAAGGCACAGGAAGAACAGAAATACAAAAGACAGCATCATAATGAACCACTTTCCATCCAGAACCGTGGAGGATGGAAAACCCTTGTGTCAAAGAGTTGATATGATGGTGGACTTTGAGAAGTTCGGGTGGGGAAATCTGATTATCCACCCGAAGAATTTCAATGCCTACAGATGTGAAGGAGCCTGCCCCATTCCCCTAAGTGAGCCCTTCAAACCAACCAACCATGCTTACATTATGGTAAGTGTCATTTTTTTTTACTGATAATTGTCTTTGCCTTTTTCAAGTATTCTTTAATATTTGGTGCTATTCAGTATTTCGTAATAATGGGTGCCATTAGACAGACAGCATTGGAGGAATATTACATATTGCATGTAACTTTTATTATGGGTTTATAGGTCTTTATGGATCCTTAGAGGAGTGTCAACTAGCCTGACTCCTTAGGGCAGGCATGTCAAACTCAAAAATGTGGAGTCCAAATCTGGATAAACTCTATAAAGGGCAGCATTTTATGGAATTTCTCTTACAGTTATGTTTAGGCATCAGCATGGCAATTAAAAAGCCTTGTTTTTTTAATGTAATTCACCTTACAGTAAACCAATGCTATGTTCAATTGTAATCCTCATATTGGCTGAGGGCCATAAGAAAGATGTAGATGAGATGCATGAAGCCCAACCAGTTTGACATGTCTAATTTAGAGGAATGTTAGATGTATCAATTGTATATTGCTGTGCTAAATATGTGGATTGTTTGATGTGTGCATCATCATTTTCTGGTAGATTTGTAAACTAACAAATATCTATTTTTTTGTTTTACAGAGTTTGCTGAAGCTATTCAATTCAGATAAAGTTGAATGTGCCTCCTGTGCCCCAGTGAAAATGAGACCTTTGTCTATGCTGATGAATGACAATGGAGATGTGGTAATGAAACACCACGAAGATATGATTGTAGAAGAATGTGGATGTCATTGAGGAACTGCTAAAACATATGTCACAAGTATTGAAAAGATGCAAAGTAAGCAGTGACTTTAAAGGAATAATGGCACTTTGCAGTGTCTGGTGAAAGGCCTGCTGAACTCTCTGCTTTAAGTTAAAAAGAGTTCAAAAGCTAAAAACTGGAGCCAGAGGAAGAAAAGAAACTTCCATTGCTGGCCTACATTATTGCCATGAACTGGAGATAAAACCTGGTTTATAAAGGGCAAATACTTTTTTTAAATATTTATATTTTTTTATTGCCTAAAATGTATTTTGTAGTTTACAGTGCAGTCATTGTATGATTATTATCCATTAAAATATAATGAATAAAATACATCTGTTTCATTTTCTTTATTGTTTGATAGCACTAATTGAACAATGGGAATATGGAGCTGAAGCTTTCCAGTAGAGTCCCTAAAATGTTTTAGATAAGACTTGTGCAGAAAATGGTGGATTTTGACTTTAATACACAGACTTAAGTAGTCCTTGTATACAACTTAATGAAGTGCAGGCAAAAAAACATTTAGAATTAAACAAATATTTTAAATGCTTTGTTGCAGTGTTTTCTATTTCCAATGTTTTTTTGATTTGCATTGTTCTTGAACTTGCTGGAATGGCCTAGATCTTTTGGAGGAGAGAAAAGGGCTTTGAATCTGAATTGTACAAGCTTTACATTCAAAAGATTAGATGCTGTATGATGCAACTGAATTAGAAAATAATATTGCTAAATTGCTGAAGTTAATCTTAGAGCTATGTAGTGCATACATATGCAAGATAAAACATGAATAATATTGATAGTAAGAATTAATTATAAAGAGCTTCAAGTATTGAATTGGATAGCCTTAGTATAATATATATATTCATAATTTTGGACAGGGGTCAGCAACCTTTTTCCACTTAAGGGCCGGCATTCAATGTATGTGAATGCGTGGATGGTGGAGGGCCACATTCACCTGCTAATAAATGAAGATAATAATAATCCTAACATAGTAATAATACCAGTACAGGTTTACCTCACTTTAAGGTGCTTCACTAATAAAAAGCCAGTTGACTCTGAGGGATCATGTGGCTGGGGATTCAGATTTTACTGCCCCCTCCCCCATCCTGGTACCCAAGGGTGGCTGACACCAGCCCTGCCAGTCAGCATGGTCTGGAGATGGGGTTCCTGTCCCTAGGGAAAATGGGGTTCCTGCCCTTAGGGGAGATGGGGTCCCCATTACTAGAGGAGATAGGTCCCCGTCCCCAGGGGTGATGGGGTCCTGTCCCCAAGTGAGAAGGGGTCCCTGTCCCCAGGGGTGATGGAGTCCCTGTCCCCAAGTGAGAGGGGTCCCTTTCCCCAGGGGAAAAGGGGTCCCTGTCTCCAGGGGAGATGGGGTCCCTGTCCCTAGGGAAATGGGGTCCCCAGGGGGAGGGGTTCTCTGTTACTAGGGGAGATGGGGGCCCCATTACCAGGGTAATGGGGTCACATCCCCAGGAGAGAAGGGGTCCCACACTGTGTAGGTAGAACTTTCCTACCTTACACACATGTGCAGCAGAGCATAGCTCGGCATCACAGGTCTGGATTAGTGTGGGAACTGCTGAAGTTAACTTTTTACATTAACAGGCTAGTGATTGGTTGCTACGATCGCCTGGAAACCAATCACCTGCTGTTTAACGAAAAAAGTTAACTCCAGCGGTTCCTGCCCCATCCAGCCCTGTGATACCAGCCACTCGCTGCTGTCCAATGAAGAGGACAGTGGCAAAAATCTCCGTGGCCTGGGTGCCAGTGAATTACTCATGGCCCTGACGGGCTGGACATTAAATGGTGGTGGGCCGGGTGCGGCCCGTGGGTTGCTGACCCCTGCTTTAGGAGATACTTGGAAAGAAAAGTATTGTGCTTTGCCTAAAGTGCAGTGGTATTCATAGATTAAGTTTGATTTGTTAAAATGAGAATGTATGTTTTTATAATAACATGGGTTTGTCATTTTCTAGCTCACATACTTTTAAAGAAAATATTTAATATAAACTGGTGTTAACGTTACCTAATATCTGTAATTCCTCAACATTATTGTTATTATACAGTATATAAATAGCACCAACAGTTCACGCAGCGATTTACAAAATAAGGACAGACAGTACATATACAATTTAAAGCGGACATTCAGTAATTTTTTCAACTTTCCATGTATTAAATCTTCTGCCCTTGTTGTTTTAATGTTGGATAGTAAAAAAAGATTCTGCCAATAAAATCCTTATACAGCCCACTTTCTGTTTCTTGTCTGGTAAAAAGCCTAGGCTTATGACATCATGAACAGCTCTCTCTCTAACTCTCGTGAGAGTTTGCCAGGAAGGGAGGGGGGATGAGTCATAGGAGGGCTAATGAGAGCTGTAGAGCTGGAGGTGTGCCTCTGTGTGTCTGTGTAAATCCAGGAAGTTAACAGGCAGCAGCTTTAGCTGCCCACAGTTAAAATGGTTGCAGCCAGACTCGGTGGAGGGAGATTTCTGCAGCATATTTGGCAAGTACAGAATCACAGTATATATGAAATAATATGCAAAGTGGTTGGAGGGAAGCTTCAGAATGGCAAAGATGTTTGTATTACAAATTATGTGAGCAGAGTGCAGTTCCTCTTGTATACAGAAGGAATCAGAGGGCCCTGAATAACAGAAGAAGTGCAAATTGTATTATTGACACTGGTAATATTTGATATTGGGATCATTAATATGAAAGGTGGGAGGTGTGAAGACTTGGATCCAGCAATAGGAAAAAAATAGGAGAACCCTTTAAACCTTTAAGATGGAACATGACATGTGAAAGTAATTGGCTATGGTGTTCATTGCAATAGGTCATAATCTTTTGGTATTTTCATATGTCCTAGACAGTTTTTTTTAAATTGTACATGCCATTGACAGATTTGGTATGAGGGGCATTACTCTTGTCTAGCTCCTACAGTTACATTTCACATAATACAAAATCAATAAAAAGTCAGGCAGAGTGGGAGCCCTTCATAAGGCCCACAGGAACTATGCATACCCGGGGACTTAACACAGAGATCTCACCAAAAGAGTTCCTGAAAGATCTAAGAAACTGTTAGATGGTTTAACACTTCAGCATCTTCCAAAAACCAAACGATCAATGAGGCCACCCTGTAATGTTGTAAGATAAATTTTTATTATTTAAAGTTAGTTTAGGTTGTACTACAAGGATACATTGGGCTTGATTTACCAAAGGCAAATAGGCTGTTCACTTTGCAAGGCAATTGCACTGTGCAAATGAGCTTTCCCCAGAGCCTAATGATTAAATGTTTTTCATACAAGTTACTGTGATGCACGCCAACTGATAGGTTGGAATAGCCATTTTACAGATATTTGTAGGAACAGCTGTAAAAGAAATCAACATGATGTAAATAAAGTTATCAATTTAATGTTTGATGTGTTTCCATGCATGATTTGTAATCATATATGTACATGGGAGCAGCATTATTTGCTCATGGCATACGAAGACTCTGTTTCCTGCTTTGCAGTGCTACACTATGGTTGTGCTTTACTGCTCCTTCTCACAATGGATGTCTATGAGTCAGCTGACTGACTAAAGATAATTTGTTTTGTTGATAGCCTTTCTAAATATCTATTGAGCAGTTATGCTGAGTGACTGAAACAGCTAATTTTGACGTAATAATAAAATATAGCAAACATCTAAAAATGTAAAAGTCACTCCAAATTTTAATTTGTAAAAGTCACTCCAAATTTTAAAGTGAACAAAGTTAACACAAAATATGTCCTCACTGAAAGTACTGTATACTTTCACTTTAACCCTGAAGTTTCACTGTTGGGTAGATTAGTTCTTTAATGTCAAACAAATATGTCCTTTAATCTAACCATAAAAGAAAATGAACATACTGATTTCATTTCATGTGTACTATGTGTTAAAGTAAAGTGTTAAATGTTGATGTTTTGACATAATTGATTGTTGTGCATGCAATGACTGTCTACAACAGCAGCAGATCAAAGCAACATTCAAAGATTAAGTATCTGCTATATCTATATGTAGGTTTGCCTTAATTATTTATAACATTAAATGTATAATCGTAAAAGTATACATAGTTTATAAAATGAATGATTACACTTTAAATGTCTTTTAAACACTTTTTATATTGATAGAAACTGTTGAATCAAATTCCATATTATAAAACAATTTTAGAATTGCATACATTTATATATATATTATTTTGCAATGTTATATAAAGCCCTATAATAGTCCATAAAGCAGGTTTGCCAAAAGTATCAAACTAATATGTCAAATGATAAAGTAATTATATGGGTCATGTATTGATGCTTTGCATATACATAGGCTTTTCATATTGCATACTAGTCTACAAATAAACTATTAGAGCTAATAAATAGTTCATTGTAATTATTTATGATGTCTCAAATGGTTATTCTTCTTTACAAATTGAGTCTATATGATAGTATACTGGTTATTCTAACCATATGTGAATAATTTCTATCACTGAAATTGTTATTAAGTTAATCATTAGAATTTGTGGCAGGGGATTTTTTTGTACCCTGCTATTTCAATTCATAAAGAAAATGTGGATTTTCATGATATTTAATTGCAGTTTAATATTTGTAGATCATGCAAAAAAAAAAAAAACATATACAGTATAGTTTGTAGTTTAAATAGTTTATAGTTAAAATCTCAAAATGCTATCATGTGGTCAATTAGGAGAGCACATGTCAGTCAATATAAGCCAAATGATAAATTGGCAATATGTTTCAAACATCGAGTTGTTTATGGTATATGATAAATAAGTGATTATTGTTAGTATTGTATGTACTGTATATATCAAAAAACAAACATATAAATTAAAATAGAATAAGAAAATTCTTAGTAAACATTACCTGGTAGCATTAGGTCCCCAATTATATACTTATAATCAATAGCCATTATTTATTATTATATCTGAATGTAAAAAAAAATATTTAAATGTGATATATGGGTAGTATGCTTTAAATAACCTAACATACTTCAGGATACTATGCTTAAAAGCAATGTCTTACATACTCAAAATTAAAATGCTACCAAACATACACTTGTCCCCGTCACTTAAAGAAAACAGAATATAATATAGTATAATACAATATAATACTTTTCTTCTGTTACTCAAAACAAATAATAATATACAATAATTACAATCCATTACAATAATTTGCTGTTATTTCTATAATTGGAATTATATTGTTCACTAAAGGCAAAAATATTTCAGAAATATATTTTGTGTAAATGTAAACGTGTATAAATATATTACTGACAAAGTTTCAGTTTCTACATTAAAATAATATAATAGTTTCTGTTCACTTGATACTGTCAAAAGATTTTCATACCTCATTTAAATAATGCATATTTAGCTCATAGGATTTTGAGCATGTGTTACTAACATGAAAGGATGACTTTATAACTGACAGTTACCTTGATAGTCTTTGATGTTGAGGTCAATGACATCAAAGGTCACAGGTGTGAACATGGGACCTATTCATCCAACCATATAAAAAAAATGAAGGAATCATAAGGACTTCACTTCAGGCTTGCAGATCTTCTGATGAACATCTCCTAAACATTACAAGTCAAGAGAGGGTACAGGAAATCTGAGAAGAAATGACCTGGATGAATGTCATTCTCTACCTCACAACCATCTCCATGGTCCAGGGATTGCCAGCCTTTATGCAAGAAAACCAAAAAAGAATTCCTCTTCAACAATCTAACCATGGATTAAGAACTTCAAGCAGTCTTGATGGACAGGCATACTCTCCAAATAAGAAGTACTCACCATTTATGATGCAGCTCTATCAGAGCCTCATTATGGGGAATGACACAGGTCTGTCCAGCCTGGAGCATTCCATCCTTCAAGATTCAGATACTGTCCTAAGACTTACTGCCAAAGGTAAATACGGAACTCTATATTTTCCCATATAACAATGTAACATGCTGCTTTATTTATTACCTAAATGTAATGATAATTTTATTATTGATGGGCTAGATTATCTTCCACAGAGAAGGGCAAGAACACTTTTTGTGTCAGGCATTTTAATTAAGGGCAATTTATTTCTTATAGCTGATTCTCTAACAGTGATAAAACTAACTTAAAAGTATGTGCTTTTGTAGTTTTAGTCTTCCCTTTAACACTCCTGACATGCCTCATATATGACAGATTTGCCTTAGCAGTTTCACATACATCGCCTACTGCCTAAAGATTTATTTTAAATAGTAAACATCATTTTAAAGAATATTGCTTTATATAACAATATTTTTTTTTTATATATGTATTATTTATTTATTTAATACTATTTATTTATTTATATATTTATTAATATATTTTAACCATAGATTCATATATTGTAAAAACGAAGTATGTCTTTTTATAATTAGATTGATTTTTATGTCATGTTTTTTGTTCTTTCTTCCCCAGGATGCACCAAGATGGACAATCATCGATCACTCTACTTTGACATGTCCTCTCTCTCAAGCAGTAATGAGATTCAATTGGCAGAGTTTAGGATTCAACTTTCTCCTACAGAGAAAACACAAGATATGATACTGCATATTTACCACAGCGAACAAGGTTCCAAGAGATTGCTTCTGCAGTCTTTTCACATTGATTCCTCTGTAACAATGGGTGACTCCTGGAAAGTGTTTACCCTCACTAAAATTTTGAATGCTTATCTCAACCTTCGTCAAACTTCATATTATGATGATATCATGGGGGGTGGAACCTCATCTCAGAAGGATCATGAGAACGGTTGCACAGACATATCTACTGACAGAGTTTTATTGATAGTGTTCACAAAGGACAACCCTTCTGCTAAAGTCAATGGATATCCCAACCTCATCCAAACAGTGGAGTCTTCTAAATATGTGATGTCACCAGAAGTCAAAAGTGAACAAGGTATCAAAAGGCACAGGAAGAACAGAAATACAAAAGACAGCATCATAATGAACCACTTTCCATCCAGAACCGTGGAGGATGGAAAACCCTTGTGTCAAAGGGTTGATATGATGGTGGACTTTGTGAAGTTCGGGTGGGGAAATCTGATTATCCACCCGAAGAATTTCAATGCCTACAGATGTGAAGGAGCCTGCCCCATTCCCCTAAGTGAGCCCTTCAAACCAACCAACCATGCTTACATTATGGTAAGTGTCATTTTTTTTTACTGATAATTGTCTTTGCCTTTTTCAAGTATTCTTTAATATTTGGTGCTATTCAGTATTTCGTAATAATGGGTGCCATTAGACAGACAGCATTGGAGGAATATTACATATTGCATGTAACTTTTATTATGGGTTTATAGGTCTTTATGGATCCTTAGAGGAGTGTCAACTAGCCTGACTCCTTAGGGCAGGCATGTCAAACTCAAAAATGTGGAGTCCAAATCTGGATAAACTCTATAAAGGGCAGCATTTTATGGAATTTCTCTTACAGTTATGTTTAGGCATCAGCATGGCAATTAAAAAGCCTTGTTTTTTTAATGTAATTCACCTTACAGTAAACCAATGCTATGTTCAATTGTAATCCTCATATTGGCTGAGGGCCATAAGAAAGATGTAGATGAGATGCATGAAGCCCAACCAGTTTGACATGTCTAATTTAGAGGAATGTTAGATGTATCAATTGTATATTGCTGTGCTAAATATGTGGATTGTTTGATGTGTGCATCATCATTTTCTGGTAGATTTGTAAACTAACAAATATCTATTTTTTTGTTTTACAGAGTTTGCTGAAGCTATTCAATTCAGATAAAGTTGAATGTGCCTCCTGTGCCCCAGTGAAAATGAGACCTTTGTCTATGCTGATGAATGACAATGGAGATGTGGTAATGAAACACCACGAAGATATGATTGTAGAAGAATGTGGATGTCATTGAGGAACTGCTAAAACATATGTCACAAGTATTGAAAAGATGCAAAGTAAGCAGTGACTTTAAAGGAATAATGGCACTTTGCAGTGTCTGGTGAAAGGCCTGCTGAACTCTCTGCTTTAAGTTAAAAAGAGTTCAAAAGCTAAAAACTGGAGCCAGAGGAAGAAAAGAAACTTCCATTGCTGGCCTACATTATTGCCATGAACTGGAGATAAAACCTGGTTTATAAAGGGCAAATACTTTTTTTAAATATTTATATTTTTTTATTGCCTAAAATGTATTTTGTAGTTTACAGTGCAGTCATTGTATGATTATTATCCATTAAAATATAATGAATAAAATACATCTGTTTCATTTTCTTTATTGTTTGATAGCACTAATTGAACAATGGGAATATGGAGCTGAAGCTTTCCAGTAGAGTCCCTAAAATGTTTTAGATAAGACTTGTGCAGAAAATGGTGGATTTTGACTTTAATACACAGACTTAAGTAGTCCTTGTATACAACTTAATGAAGTGCAGGCAAAAAAACATTTAGAATTAAACAAATATTTTAAATGCTTTGTTGCAGTGTTTTCTATTTCCAATGTTTTTTTGATTTGCATTGTTCTTGAACTTGCTGGAATGGCCTAGATCTTTTGGAGGAGAGAAAAGGGCTTTGAATCTGAATTGTACAAGCTTTACATTCAAAAGATTAGATGCTGTATGATGCAACTGAATTAGAAAATAATATTGCTAAATTGCTGAAGTTAATCTTAGAGCTATGTAGTGCATACATATGCAAGATAAAACATGAATAATATTGATAGTAAGAATTAATTATAAAGAGCTTCAAGTATTGAATTGGATAGCCTTAGTATAATATATATATTCATCATTTTGGACAGGGGTCAGCAACCTTTTTCCACTTAAGGGCCGGCATTCAATGTATGTGAATGCGTGGATGGTGGAGGGCCACATTCACCTGCTAATAAATGAAGATAATAATAATCCTAACATAGTAATAATACCAGTACAGGTTTACCTCACTTTAAGGTGCTTCACTAATAAAAAGCCAGTTGACTCTGAGGGATCATGTGGCTGGGGATTCAGATTTTACTGCCCCCTCCCCCATCCTGGTACCCAAGGGTGGCTGACACCAGCCCTGCCAGTCAGCATGGTCTGGAGATGGGGTTCCTGTCCCTAGGGAAAATGGGGTTCCTGCCCTTAGGGGAGATGGGATCCCCATTACTAGAGGAGATAGGTCCCCGTCCCCAGGGGTGATGGGGTCCTGTCCCCAAGTGAGAAGGGGTCCCTGTCCCCAGGGGTGATGGAGTCCCTGTCCCCAAGTGAGAGGGGTCCCTTTCCCCAGGGGAAAAGGGGTCCCTGTCTCCAGGGGAGATGGGGTCCCTGTCCCTAGGGAAATGGGGTCCCCAGGGGGAGGGGTTCTCTGTTACTAGGGGAGATGGGGGCCCCATTACCAGGGTAATGGGGTCACTTCCCCAGGAGAGAAGGGGTCCCACACTGTGTAGGTAGAACTCTCCTACCTTACACACATGTGCAGCAGAGCAGAGCTCGGCATCACAGGTCTGGATTAGTGTGGGAACTGCTGAAGTTAACTTTTTACATTAACAGGCTAGTGATTGGTTGCTACGATCACCTGGAAACCAATCACCTGCTGTTTAACGAAAAAAGTTAACTCCAGCGGTTCCTGCCCCATCCAGCCCTGTGATACCAGCCACTCGCTGCTGTCCAATGAAGAGGACAGTGGCAAAAATCTCCGTGGCCTGGGTGCCAGTGAATTACTCATGGCCCTGACGGGCTGGACATTAAATGGTGGTGGGCCGGGTGCGGCCCGTGGGTTGCTGACCCCTGCTTTAGGAGATACTTGGAAAGAAAAGTATTGTGCTTTGCCTAAAGTGCAGTGGTATTCATAGATTAAGTTTGATTTGTTAAAATGAGAATGTATGTTTTTATAATAACATGGGTTTGTCATTTTCTAGCTCACATACTTTTAAAGAAAATATTTAATATAAACTGGTGTTAACGTTACCTAATATCTGTAATTCCTCAACATTATTGTTATTATACAGTATATAAATAGCACCAACAGTTCACGCAGCGATTTACAAAATAAGGACAGACAGTACATATACAATTTAAAGCGGACATTCAGTAGTTTTTTCAACTTTCCATGTATTAAATCTTCTGCCCTTGTTGTTTTAATGTTGGATAGTAAAAAAAGATTCTGCCAATAAAATCCTTATACAGCCCACTTTCTGTTTCTTGTCTGGTAAAAAGCCTAGGCTTATGACATCATGAACAGCTCTCTCTCTAACTCTCGTGAGAGTTTGCCAGGAAGGGAGGGGGGATGAGTCATAGGAGGGCTAATGAGAGCTGTAGAGCTGGAGGTGTGCCTCTGTGTGTCTGTGTAAATCCAGGAAGTTAACAGGCAGCAGCTTTAGCTGCCCACAGTTAAAATGGTTGCAGCCAGACTCGGTGGAGGGAGATTTCTGCAGCATATTTGGCAAGTACAGAATCACAGTATATATGAAATAATATGCAAAGTGGTTGGAGGGAAGCTTCAGAATGGCAAAGATGTTTGTATTACAAATTATGTGGGCAGAGTGCAGTTCCTCTTGTATACAGAAGGAATCAGAGGGCCCTGAATAACAGAAGAAGTGCAAATTGTATTATTGACACTGGTAATATTTGATATTGGGATCATTAATATGAAAGGTGGGAGGTGTGAAGACTTGGATCCAGCAATAGGAAAAAAACAGGAGAACCCTTTCAACCTTTAAGATGGAACATGACATGTGAAAGTAATTGGCTATGGTGTTCATTGCAATAGGTCATAATCTTTTGGTATTTTCATATGTCCTAGACAGTTTTTTTTAAATTGTACATGCCATTGACAGATTTGGTATGAGGGGCATTACTCTTGTCTAGCTCCTACAGTTACATTTCACATAATACAAAATCAATAAAAAGTCAGGCAGAGTGGGAGCCCTTCATAAGGCCCACAGGAACTATGCATACCCGGGGACTTAACACAGAGATCTCACCAAAAGAGTTCCTGAAAGATCTAAGAAACTGTTAGATGGTTTAACACTTCAGCATCTTCCAAAAACCAAACGATCAATGAGGCCACCCTGTAATGTTGTAAGATAAATTTTTATTATTTAAAGTTAGTTTAGGTTGTACTACAAGGATACATTGGGCTTGATTTACCAAAGGCAAATAGGCTGTTCACTTTGCAAGGCAAGTGCACTGTGCAAATGAGCTTTCCCCAGAGCCTAATGATTAAATGTTTTTCATACAAGTTACTGTGATGCACGCCAACTGATAGGTTGGAATAGCCATTTTACAGATATTTGTAGGAACAGCTGTAAAAGAAATCAACATGATCTAAATAAAGTTATCAATTTAATGTTTGATGTGTTTCCATGCATGATTTGTAATCATATATGTACATGGGAGCAGCATTATTTGCTCATGGCATACGAAGACTCTGTTTCCTGCTTTGCAGTGCTACACTATGGTTGTGCTTTACTGCTCCTTCTCACAATGGATGTCTATGAGTCAGCTGACTGACTAAAGATAATTTGTTTTGTTGATAGCCTTTCTAAATATCTATTGAGCAGTTATGCTGAGTGACTGAAACAGCTAATTTTGACGTAATAATAAAATATAGCAAACATCTAAAAATGTAAAAGTCACTCCAAATTTTAATTTGTAAAAGTCACTCCAAATTTTAAAGTGAACAAAGTTAACACAAAATATGTCCTCACTGAAAGTACTGTATACTTTCACTTTAACCCTGAAGTTTCACTGTTGGGTAGATTAGTTCTTTAATGTCAAACAAATATGTCCTTTAATCTAACCATAAAAGAAAATGAACATACTGATTTCATTTCATGTGTACTATGTGTTAAAGTAAAGTGTTAAATGTTGATGTTTTGACATAATTGATTGTTGTGCATGCAATGACTGTCTACAACAACAGCAGATCAAAGCAACATTCAAAGATTAAGTATCTGCTATATCTATATGTAGGTTTGCCTTAATTATTTATAACATTAAATGTATCATCGTAAAAGTATACATAGTTTATAAAATGAATGATTACACTTTAAATGTCTTTTAAACACTTTTTATATTGATAGAAACTGTTGAATCAAATTCCATATTATAAAACAATTTTAGAATTGCATACATTTATATATATATTATTTTGCAATGTTATATAAAGCCCTATAATATTCCATAAAGCAGGTTTGCCAAAAGTATCAAACTAATATGTCAAATGATAAAGTAATTATATGGGTCATGTATTGATGCTTTGCATATACATAGGCTTTTCATATTGCATACTAGTCTACAAATAAACTATTAGAGCTAATAAATAGTTCATTGTAATTATTTATGATGTCTCAAATGGTTATTCTTCTTTACAAATTGAGTCTATATGATAGTATACTGGTTATTCTAACCATATGTGAATAATTTCTATCACTGAAATTGTTATTAAGTTAATCATTAGAATTTGTGGCAGGGGATTTTTTTGTACCCTGCTATTTCAATTCATAAAGAAAATGTGGATTTTCATTATATTTAATTGCAGTTTAATATTTGTAGATCATGCAAAAAAAAAAAAACATATACAGTATAGTTTATAGTTTAAATAGTTTATAGTTAAAATCTCAAAATGCTATCATGTGGTCAATTAGGAGAGCACATGTCAGTCAATATAAGCCAAATGATAAATTGGCAATATGTTTCAAACATCGAGTTGTTTATGGTATATGATAAATAAGTGATTATTGTTAGTATTGTATGTACTGTATATATCAAAAAACAAACATATAAATTAAAATAGAATAAGAAAATTCTTAGTAAACATTACCTGGTAGCATTAGGTCCCCAATTATATACTTATAATCAATAGCCATTATTTATTATTATATCTGAATGTAAAAAAAAATATTTAAATGTGATATATGGGTAGTATGCTTTAAATAACCTAACATACTTCAGGATACTATGCTTAAAAGCAATGTCTTACATACTCAAAATTAAAATGCTACCAAACATACACTTGTCCCCGTCACTTAAAGAAAACAGAATATAATATAGTATAATACAATATAATACTTTTCTTCTGTTACTCAAAACAAATAATAATATACAATAATTACAATCCATTACAATAATTTGCTGTTATTTCTATAATTGGAATTATATTGTTCACTAAAGGCAAAAATATTTCAGAAATATATTTTGTGTAAATGTAAACGTGTATAAATATATTACTGACAAAGTTTCAGTTTCTACATTAAAATAATATAATAGTTTCTGTTCACTTGATACTGTCAAAAGATTTTCATACCTCATTTAAATAATGCATATTTAGCTCATAGGATTTTGAGCATGTGTTACTAACATGAAAGGATGACTTTATAACTGACAGTTACCTTGATAGTCTTTGATGTTGAGGTCAATGACATCAAAGGTCACAGGTGTGAACATGGGACCTATTCATCCAACCATATAAAAAAAATGAAGGAATCATAAGGACTTCACTTCAGGCTTGCAGATCTTCTGATGAACATCTCCTAAACATTACAAGTCAAGAGAGGGTACAGGAAATCTGAGAAGAAATGACCTGGATGAATGTCATTCTCTACCTCACAACCATCTCCATGGTCCAGGGATTGCCAGCCTTTATGCAAGAAAACCAAAAAAGAATTCCTCTTCAACAATCTAACCATGGATTAAGAACTTCAAGCAGTCTTGATGGACAGGCATACTCTCCAAATAAGAAGTACTCACCATTTATGATGCAGCTCTATCAGAGCCTCATTATGGGGAATGACACAGGTCTGTCCAGCCTGGAGCATTCCATCCTTCAAGATTCAGATACTGTCCTAAGACTTACTGCCAAAGGTAAATACGGAACTCTATATTTTCCCATATAACAATGTAACATGCTGCTTTATTTATTACCTAAATGTAATGATAATTTTATTATTGATGGGCTAGATTATCTTCCACAGAGAAGGGCAAGAACACTTTTTGTGTCAGGCATTTTAATTAAGGGCAATTTATTTCTTATAGCTGATTCTCTAACAGTGATAAAACTAACTTAAAAGTATGTGCTTTTGTAGTTTTAGTCTTCCCTTTAACACTCCTGACATGCCTCATATATGACAGATTTGCCTTAGCAGTTTCACATACATCGCCTACTGCCTAAAGATTTATTTTAAATAGTAAACATCATTTTAAAGAATATTGCTTTATATAACAATATTTTTTTTTATATATGTATTATTTATTTATTTAATACTATTTATTTATTTATATATTTATTAATATATTTTAACCATAGATTCATATATTGTAAAAACGAAGTATGTCTTTTTATAATTAGATTGATTTTTATGTCATGTTTTTTGTTCTTTCTTCCCCAGGATGCACCAAGATGGACAATCATCGATCACTCTACTTTGACATGTCCTCTCTCTCAAGCAGTAATGAGATTCAATTGGCAGAGTTTAGGATTCAACTTTCTCCTACAGAGAAAACACAAGATATGATACTGCATATTTACCACAGCGAACAAGGTTCCAAGAGATTGCTTCTGCAGTCTTTTCACATTGATTCCTCTGTAACAATGGGTGACTCCTGGAAAGTGTTTACCCTCACTAAAATTTTGAATGCTTATCTCAACCTTCGTCAAACTTCATATTATGATGATATCATGGGGGGTGGAACCTCATCTTAGAAGGATCATGAGAACGGTTGCACAGACATATCTACTGACAGAGTTTTATTGATAGTGTTCACAAAGGACAACCCTTCTGCTAAAGTCAATGGATATCCCAACCTCATCCAAACAGTGGAGTCTTCTAAATATGTGATGTCACCAGAAGTCAAAAGTGAACAAGGTATCAAAAGGCACAGGAAGAACAGAAATACAAAAGACAGCATCATAATGAACCACTTTCCATCCAGAACCGTGGAGGATGGAAAACCCTTGTGTCAAAGGGTTGATATGATGGTGGACTTTGAGAAGTTCGGGTGGGGAAATCTGATTATCCACCCGAAGAATTTCAATGCCTACAGATGTGAAGGAGCCTGCCCCATTCCCCTAAGTGAGCCCTTCAAACCAACCAACCATGCTTACATTATGGTAAGTGTCATTTTTTTTTACTGATAATTGTCTTTGCCTTTTTCAAGTATTCTTTAATATTTGGTGCTATTCAGTATTTCGTAATAATGGGTGCCATTAGACAGACAGCATTGGAGGAATATTACATATTGCATGTAACTTTTATTATGGGTTTATAGGTCTTTATGGATCCTTAGAGGAGTGTCAACTAGCCTGACTCCTTAGGGCAGGCATGTCAAACTCAAAAATGTGGAGTCCAAATCTGGATAAACTCTATAAAGGGCAGCATTTTATGGAATTTCTCTTACAGTTATGTTTAGGCATCAGCATGGCAATTAAAAAGCCTTGTTTTTTTAATGTAATTCACCTTACAGTATACCAATGCTATGTTCAATTGTAATCCTCATATTGGCTGAGGGCCATAAGAAAGATGTAGATGAGATGCATGAAGCCCAACCAGTTTGACATGTCTAATTTAGAGGAATGTTAGATGTATCAATTGTATATTGCTGTGCTAAATATGTGGATTGTTTGATGTGTGCATCATCATTTTCTGGTAGATTTGTAAACTAACAAATATCTATTTTTTTGTTTTACAGAGTTTGCTGAAGCTATTCAATTCAGATAAAGTTGAATGTGCCTCCTGTGCCCCAGTGAAAATGAGACCTTTGTCTATGCTGATGAATGACAATGGAGATGTGGTAATGAAACACCACGAAGATATGATTGTAGAAGAATGTGGATGTCATTGAGGAACTGCTAAAACATATGTCACAAGTATTGAAAAGATGCAAAGTAAGCAGTGACTTTAAAGGAATAATGGCACTTTGCAGTGTCTGGTGAAAGGCCTGCTGAACTCTCTGCTTTAAGTTAAAAAGAGTTCAAAAGCTAAAAACTGGAGCCAGAGGAAGAAAAGAAACTTCCATTGCTGGCCTACATTATTGCCATGAACTGGAGATACAACCTGGTTTATAAAGGGCAAATACTTTTTTTTAAATATTTATATTTTTTTATTGCCTAAAATGTATTTTGTAGTTTACAGTGCAGTCATTGTATGATTATTATCCATTAAAATATAATGAATAAAATACATCTGTTTCATTTTCTTTATTGTTTGATAGCACTAATTGAACAATGGGAATATGGAGCTGAAGCTTTCCAGTAGAGCCCCTAAAATGTTTTAGATAAGACTTGTGCAGAAAATGGTGGATTTTGACTTTAATACACAGACTTAAGTAGTCCTTGTATACAACTTAATGAAGTGCAGGCAAAAAAACATTTAGAATTAAACAAATATTTTAAATGCTTCGTTGCAGTGTTTTCTATTTCCAATGTTTTTTTGATTTGCATTGTTCTTGAACTTGCTGGAATGGCCTAGATCTTTTGGAGGAGAGAAAAGGGCTTTGAATCTGTATTGTACAAGCTTTACATTCAAAAGATTAGATGCTGTATGATGCAACTGAATTAGAAAATAATATTGCTAAATTGCTGAAGCTAATCTTAGAGCTATGTAGTGCATACATATGCAAGATAAAACATGAATAATATTGATAGTAAGAATTAATTATAAAGAGCTTCAAGTATTGAATTCGATAGCCTTAGTATAATATATATATTCATCAATTTGGACAGGGGTCAGCAACCTTTTTCCACTTAAGGGCCGGCATTCAATGTATGTGAATGCGTGGATGGTGGAGGGCCACATTCACCTGCTAATAAATGAAGATAATAATAATCCTAACATAGTAATAATACCAGTACAGGTTTACCTCACTTTAAGGTGCTTCACTAATAAAAAGCCAGTTGACTCTGAGGGATCATGTGGCTGGGGATTCAGATTTTACTGCCCCCTCCCCCATCCTGGTACCCAAGGGTGGCTGACACCAGCCCTGCCAGTCAGCATGGTCTGGAGATGGGGTTCCTGTCCCTAGGGAAAATGGGGTTCCTGCCCTTAGGGGAGATGGGGTCCCCATTACTAGAGGAGATAGGTCCCCGTCCCCAGGGGTGATGGGGTCCTGTCCCCAAGTGAGAAGGGGTCCCTGTCCCCAGGGGTGATGGAGTCCCTGTCCCCAAGTGAGAGGGGTCCCTTTCCCCAGGGGAAAAGGGGTCCCTGTCTCCAGGGGAGATGGGGTCCCTGTCCCTAGGGAAATGGGGTCCCCAGGGGGAGGGGTTCTCTGTTACTAGGGGAGATGGGGGCCCCATTACCAGGGTAATGGGGTCACATCCCCAGGAGAGAAGGGGTCCCTGTCCCCAGGGGAGAAGGGGACCCTGTCCCCAAGTGAGAGGAGTCCCTGTCCACAGGGTAGAAGGAGTTCCTGTCCCCAGGTGAGAAGGGGCCCCTGTCCCCAGGGGAGAAGATGTCCCTGTCCCCAGGGGTGATGGTGTCCCTGTCTCCTGCCCCCACTGTAGTGTCCTCTTACCCCCTGCACCCCACCCCACCCCACCCCATCCCCATACAAAAACACACTGTGTAGGTAGAACTCTCCTACCTTACACACATGTGCAGCAGAGCAGAGATCGGCATCACAGGTCTGGATTAGTGTGGGAACTGCTGAAGTTAACTTTTTACATTAACAGGCTAGTGATTGGTTGCTACGATCGCCTGGAAACCAATCACCTGCTGTTTAACGAAAAAAGTTAACTCCAGCGGTTCCTGCCCCATCCAGCCCTGTGATACCAGCCACTCGCTGCTGTCCAATGAAGAGGACAGTGGCAAAAATCTCCGTGGCCTGGGTGCCAGTGAATTACTCATGGCCCTGACGGGCTGGACATTAAATGGTGGTGGGCCGGGTGCGGCCCGTGGGTTGCTGACCCCTGCTTTAGGAGATACTTGGAAAGAAAAGTATTGTGCTTTGCCTAAAGTGCAGTGGTATTCATAGATTAAGTTTGATTTGTTAAAATGAGAATGTATGTTTTTATAATAACATGGGTTTGTCATTTTCTAGCTCACATACTTTTAAAGAAAATATTTAATATAAACTGGTGTTAACGTTACCTAATATCTGTAATTCCTCAACATTATTGTTATTATACAGTATATAAATAGCACCAACAGTTCACGCAGCGATTTACAAAATAAGGACAGACAGTACATATACAATTTAAAGCGGACATTCAGTAATTTTTTCAACTTTCCATGTATTAAATCTTCTGCCCTTGTTGTTTTAATGTTGGATAGTAAAAAAAAGATTCTGCCAGTAAAATCCTTATACAGCCCACTTCATGTTTCTTGTCTGGTAAAAAGCCTAGGCTTATGACATCATGAACAGCTCTCTCTCTAACTCTCGTGAGAGTTTGCCAGGAAGGGAGGGGGGATGAGTCATAGGAGGGCTAATGAGAGCTGTAGAGCTGGAGGTGTGCCTCTGTGTGTCTATGTAAATCCAGGAAGTTAACAGGCAGCAGCTTTAGCTGCCCACAGTTAAAATGGTTGCAGCCAGACTCGGTGGAGGGAGATTTCTGCAGCATATTTGGCAAGTACAGAATCACAGTATATATGAAATAATATGCAAAGTGGTTGGAGGGAAGCTTCAGAATGGCAAAGATGTTTGTATTACAAATTATGTGAGCAGAGTGCAGTTCCTCTTGTATACAGAAGGAATCAGAGGGCCCTGAATAACAGAAGAAGTGCAAATTGTATTATTGACACTGGTAATATTTGATATTGGGATCATTAATATGAAAGGTGGGAGGTGTGAAGACTTGGATCCAGCA
The DNA here is from genome assembly GCF_042186555.1 of Aquarana catesbeiana. Classification (NCBI taxonomy): domain Eukaryota; kingdom Metazoa; phylum Chordata; class Amphibia; order Anura; family Ranidae; genus Aquarana; species Aquarana catesbeiana. Next base: position 620,491,563 of record NC_133326.1, on the reverse strand, counting down.
ATAGGAAAAAAATAGGAGAACCCTTTAAACCTTTAAGATGGAACATGACATGTGAAAGTAATTGGCTATGGTGTTCATTGCAATAGGTCATAATCTTTTGGTATTTTCATATGTCCTAGACAGTTTTTTTTAAATTGTACATGCCATTGACAGATTTGGTATGAGGGGCATTACTCTTGTCTAGCTCCTACAGTTACATTTCACATAATACAAAATCAATAAAAAGTCAGGCAGAGTGGGAGCCCTTCATAAGGCCCACAGGAACTATGCATACCCGGGGACTTAACACAGAGATCTCACCAAAAGAGTTCCTGAAAGATCTAAGAAACTGTTAGATGGTTTAACACTTCAGCATCTTCCAAAAACCAAACGATCAATGAGGCCACCCTGTAATGTTGTAAGATAAATTTTTATTATTTAAAGTTAGTTTAGGTTGTACTACAAGGATACATTGGGCTTGATTTACCAAAGGCAAATAGGCTGTTCACTTTGCAAGGCAAGTGCACTGTGCAAATGAGTTTTCCCCAGAGCCTAATGATTAAATGTTTTTCATACAAGTTACTGTGATGCACGCCAACTGATAGGTTGGAATAGCCATTTTACAGATATTTGTAGGAACAGCTGTAAAAGAAATCAACATGATGTAAATAAAGTTATCAATTTAATGTTTGATGTGTTTCCATGCATGATTTGTAATCATATATGTACATGGGAGCAGCATTATTTGCTCATGGCATACGAAGACTCTGTTTCCTGCTTTGCAGTGCTACACTATGGTTGTGCTTTACTGCTCCTTCTCACAATGGATGTCTATGAGTCAGCTGACTGACTAAAGATAATTTGTTTTGTTGATAGCCTTTCTAAATATCTATTGAGCAGTTATGCTGAGTGACTGAAACAGCTAATTTTGACGTAATAATAAAATATAGCAAACATCTAAAAATGTAAAAGTCACTCCAAATTTTAATTTGTAAAAGTCACTCCAAATGTTAAAGTGAACAAAGTTAACACAAAATATGTCCTCACTGAAAGTACTGTATACTTTCACTTTAACCCTGAAGTTTCACTGTTGGGTAGATTAGTTCTTTAATGTCAAACAAATATGTCCTTTAATCTAACCATAAAAGAAAATGAACATACTGATTTCATTTCATGTGTACTATGTGTTAAAGTAAAGTGTTAAATGTTGATGTTTTGACATAATTGATTGTTGTGCATGCAATGACTGTCTACAACAACAGCAGATCAAAGCAACATTCAAAGATTAAGTATCTGCTATATCTATATGTAGGTTTGCCATAATTATTTATAACATTAAATGTATAATCGTAAAAGTATACATAGTTTATAAAATGAATGATTACACTTTAAATGTCTTTTAAACACTTTTTATATTGATAGAAACTGTTGAATCAAATTCCATATTATAAAACAATTTTAGAATTGCATACATTTATATATATATTATTTTGCAATGTTATATAAAGCCCTATAATATTCCATAAAGCAGGTTTGCCAAAAGTATCAAACTAATATGTCAAATGATAAAGTAATTATATGGGTCATGTATTGATGCTTTGCATATACATAGGCTTTTCATATTGCATACTAGTCTACAAATAAACTATTAGAGCTAATAAATAGTTCATTGTAATTATTTATGATGTCTCAAATGGTTATTCTTCTTTACAAATTGAGTCTATATGATAGTATACTGGTTATTCTAACCATATGTGAATAATTTCTATCACTGAAATTGTTATTAAGTTAATCATTAGAATTTGTGGCAGGGGATTTTTTTGTACCCTGCTATTTCAATTCATAAAGAAAATGTGGATTTTCATGATATTTAATTGCAGTTTAATATTTGTAGATCATGCAAAAAAAAAAACATATACAGTATAGTTTATAGTTTAAATAGTTTATAGTTAAAATCTCAAAATGCTATCATGTGGTCAATTAGGAGAGCACATGTCAGTCAATACAAGCCAAATGATAAATTGGCAATATGTTTCAAACATCGAGTTGTTTATGGTATATGATAAATAAGTGATTATTGTTAGTATTGTATGTACTGTATATATAAAAAAAACAAACATATAAATTAAAATAGAATAAGAAAATTCTTAGTAAACATTACCTGGTAGCATTAGGTCCCCAATTATATACTTATAATCAATAGCCATTATTTATTATTATATCTGAATGTAAAAAAAAATATTTAAATGTGATATATGGGTAGTATGCTTTAAATAACCTAACATACTTCAGGATACTATGCTTAAAAGCAATGTCTTACATACTCAAAATTAAAATGCTACCAAACATACACTTGTCCCCGTCACTTAAAGAAAACAGAATATAATATAGTATAATACAATATAATACTTTTCTTCTGTTACTCAAAACAAATAATAATATACAATAATTACAATCCATTACAATAATTTGCTGTTATTTCTATAATTGGAATTATATTGTTCACTAAAGGCAAAAATATTTCAGAAATATATTTTGTGTAAATGTAAACGTGTATAAATATATTACTGACAAAGTTTCAGTTTCTACATTAAAATAATATAATAGTTTCTGTTCACTTGATACTGTCAAAAGATTTTCATACCTCATTTAAATAATGCATATTTAGCTCATAGGATTTTGAGCATGTGTTACTAACATGAAAGGATGACTTTATACCTGACAGTTACCTTGATAGTCTTTGATGTTGAGGTCAATGACATCAAAGGTCACAGGTGTGAACATGGGACCTATTCATCCAACCATATAAAAAAAATGAAGGAATCATAAGGACTTCACTTCAGGCTTGCAGATCTTCTGATGAACATCTCCTAAACATTACAAGTCAAGAGAGGGTACAGGAAATCTGAGAAGAAATGACCTGGATGAATGTCATTCTCTACCTCACAACCATCTCCATGGTCCAGGGATTGCCAGCCTTTATGCAAGAAAACCAAAAAAGAATTCCTCTTCAACAATCTAACCATGGATTAAGAACTTCAAGCAGTCTTGATGGACAGGCATACTCTCCAAATAAGAAGTACTCACCATTTATGATGCAGCTCTATCAGAGCCTCATTATGGGGAATGACACAGGTCTGTCCAGCCTGGAGCATTCCATCCTTCAAGATTCAGATACTGTCCTAAGACTTACTGCCAAAGGTAAATACGGAACTCTATATTTTCCCATATAACAATGTAACATGCTGCTTTATTTATTACCTAAATGTAATGATAATTTTATTATTGATGGGCTAGATTATCTTCCACAGAGAAGGGCAAGAACACTTTTTGTGTCAGGCATTTTAATTAAGGGCAATTTATTTCTTATAGCTGATTCTCTAACAGTGATAAAACTAACTTAAAAGTATGTGCTTTTGTAGTTTTAGTCTTCCCTTTAACACTCCTGACATGCCTCATATATGACAGATTTGCCTTAGCAGTTTCACATACATCGCCTACTGCCTAAAGATTTATTTTAAATAGTAAACATCATTTTAAAGAATATTGCTTTATATAACAATATTTTTTTTTTATATATGTATTATTTATTTATTTAATACTATTTATTTATTTATATATTTATTAATATATTTTAACCATAGATTCATATATTGTAAAAACGAAGTATGTCTTTTTATAATTAGATTGATTTTTATGTCATGTTTTTTGTTCTTTCTTCCCCAGGATGCACCAAGATGGACAATCATCGATCACTCTACTTTGACATGTCCTCTCTCTCAAGCAGTAATGAGATTCAATTGGCAGAGTTTAGGATTCAACTTTCTCCTACAGAGAAAACACAAGATATGATACTGCATATTTACCACAGCGAACAAGGTTCCAAGAGATTGCTTCTGCAGTCTTTTCACATTGATTCCTCTGTAACAATGGGTGACTCCTGGAAAGTGTTTACCCTCACTAAAATTTTGAATGCTTATCTCAACCTTCGTCAAACTTCATATTATGATGATATCATGGGGGGTGGAACCTCATCTCAGAAGGATCATGAGAACGGTTGCACAGACATATCTACTGACAGAGTTTTATTGATAGTGTTCACAAAGGACAACCCTTCTGCTAAAGTCAATGGATATCCCAACCTCATCCAAACAGTGGAGTCTTCTAAATATGTGATGTCACCAGAAGTCAAAAGTGAACAAGGTATCAAAAGGCACAGGAAGAACAGAAATACAAAAGACAGCATCATAATGAACCACTTTCCATCCAGAACCGTGGAGGATGGAAAACCCTTGTGTCAAAGGGTTGATATGATGGTGGACTTTGAGAAGTTCGGGTGGGGAAATCTGATTATCCACCCGAAGAATTTCAATGCCTACAGATGTGAAGGAGCCTGCCCCATTCCCCTAAGTGAGCCCTTCAAACCAACCAACCATGCTTACATTATGGTAAGTGTCATTTTTTTTTACTGATAATTGTCTTTGCCTTTTTCAAGTATTCTTTAATATTTGGTGCTATTCAGTATTTCGTAATAATGGGTGCCATTAGACAGACAGCATTGGAGGAATATTACATATTGCATGTAACTTTTATTATGGGTTTATAGGTCTTTATGGATCCTTAGAGGAGTGTCAACTAGCCTGACTCCTTAGGGCAGGCATGTCAAACTCAAAAATGTGGAGTCCAAATCTGGATATACTCTATAAAGGGCAGCATTTTATGGAATTTCTCTTACAGTTATGTTTAGGCATCAGCATGGCAATTAAAAAGCCTTGTTTTTTTAATGTAATTCACCTTACAGTAAACCAATGCTATGTTCAATTGTAATCCTCATATTGGCTGAGGGCCATAAGAAAGATGTAGATGAGATGCATGAAGCCCAACCAGTTTGACATGTCTAATTTAGAGGAATGTTAGATGTATCAATTGTATATTGCTGTGCTAAATATGTGGATTGTTTGATGTGTGCATCATCATTTTCTGGTAGATTTGTAAACTAACAAATATCTATTTTTTTGTTTTACAGAGTTTGCTGAAGCTATTCAATTCAGATAAAGTTGAATGTGCCTCCTGTGCCCCAGTGAAAATGAGACCTTTGTCTATGCTGATGAATGACAATGGAGATGTGGTAATGAAACACCACGAAGATATGATTGTAGAAGAATGTGGATGTCATTGAGGAACTGCTAAAACATATGTCACAAGTATTGAAAAGATGCAAAGTAAGCAGTGACTTTAAAGGAATAATGGCACTTTGCAGTGTCTGGTGAAAGGCCTGCTGAACTCTCTGCTTTAAGTTAAAAAGAGTTCAAAAGCTAAAAACTGGAGCCAGAGGAAGAAAAGAAACTTCCATTGCTGGCCTACATTATTGCAATGAACTGCAGATACAACCTGGTTTATAAAGGGCAAATACTTTTTTTAAATATTTATATTTTTTTATTGCCTAAAATGTATTTTGTAGTTTACAGTGCAGTCATTGTATGATTATTATCCATTAAAATATAATGAATAAAATACATCTGTTTCATTTTCTTTATTGTTTGATAGCACTAATTGAACAATGGGAATATGGAGCTGGAGCTTTCCAGTAGAGCCCCTAAAATGTTTTAGATAAGACTTGTGCAGAAAATGGTGGATTTTGACTTTAATACACAGACTTAAGTAGTCCTTGTATACAACTTAATGAAGTGCAGGCAAAAAAACATTTAGAATTAAACAAATATTTTAAATGCTTCGTTGCAGTGTTTTCTATTTCCAATGTTTTTTTGATTTGCATTGTTCTTGAACTTGCTGGAATGGCCTAGATCTTTTGGAGGAGAGAAAAGGGCTTTGAATCTGTATTGTACAAGCTTTACATTCAAAAGATTAGATGCTGTATGATGCAACTGAATTAGAAAATAATATTGCTAAATTGCTGAAGTTAATCTTAGAGCTATGTAGTGCATACATATGCAAGATAAAACATCAATAATATTGATAGTAAGAATTAATTATAAAGAGCTTCAAGTATTGAATTGGATAGCCTTAGTATAATATATATATTCATCAATTTGGACAGGGGTCAGCAACCTTTTTCCACTTAAGGGCCGGCATTCAATGTATGTGAATGCGTGGATGGTGGAGGGCCACATTCACCTGCTAATAAATGAAGATAATAATAATCCTAACATAGTAATAATACCAGTACAGGTTTACCTCACTTTAAGGTGCTTCACTAATAAAAAGCCAGTTGACTCTGAGGGATCATGTGGCTGGGGATTCAGATTTTACTGCCCCCTCCCCCATCCTGGTACCCAAGGGTGGCTGACACCAGCCCTGCCAGTCAGCATGGTCTGGAGATGGGGTTCCTGTCCCTAGGGAAAATGGGGTTCCTGCCCTTAGGGTAGATGGGGTCCCCATTACTAGAGGAGATAGGTCCCCGTCCCCAGGGGTGATGGGGTCCTGTCCCCAAGTGAGAAGGGGTCCCTGTCCCCAGGGGTGATGGAGTCCCTGTCCCCAAGTGAGAGGGGTCCCTTTCCCCAGGGGAAAAGGGGTCCCTGTCTCCAGGGGAGATGGGGTCCCTGTCCCTAGGGAAATGGGGTCCCCAGGGGGAGGGGTTCTCTGTTACTAGGGGAGATGGGGGCCCCATTACCAGGGTAATGGGGTCACATCCCCAGGAGAGAAGGGGTCCCTGTCCCCAGGGGAGAAGGGGACCCTGTCCCCAAGTGAGAGGAGTCCCTGTCCACAGGGTAGAAGGAGTTCCTGTCCCCAGGTGAGAAGGGGCCCCTGTCCCCAGGGGAGAAGATGTCCCTGTCCCCAGGGGTGATGGTGTCCCTGTCTCCTGCCCCCACTGTAGTGTCCTCTTACCCCCTGCACCCAACCCCACCCCACCCCCATACAAAAACACACTGTGTAGGTAGAACTCTCCTACCTTACACACATGTGCAGCAGAGCAGAGATCGGCATCACAGGTCTGGATTAGTGTGGGAACTGCTGAAGTTAACTTTTTACATTAACAGGCTAGTGATTGGTTGCTACGATCGCCTGGAAACCAATCACCTGCTGTTTAACGAAAAAAGTTAACTCCAGCGGTTCCTGCCCCATCCAGCCCTGTGATACCAGCCACTCGCTGCTGTCCAATGAAGAGGACAGTGGCAAAAATCTCCGTGGCCTGGGTGCCAGTGAATTACTCATGGCCCTGACAGGCTGGACATTAAATGGTGGTGGGCCGGGTGCGGCCCGTGGGTTGCTGACCCCTGCTTTAGGAGATACTTGGAAAAAAAAGTATTGTGCTTTGCCTAAAGTGCAGTGGTATTCATAGATTAAGTTTGATTTGTTAAAATGAGAATGTATGTTTTTATAATAACATGGGTTTGTCATTTTCTAGCTCACATACTTTTAAAGAAAATATTTAATATAAACTGGTGTTAACGTTACCTAATATCTGTAATTCCTCAACATTATTGTTATTATACAGTATATAAATAGCACCAACAGTTCACGCAGCGATTTACAAAATAAGGACAGACAGTATATATACAATTTAAAGCGGACATTCAGTAATTTTGTCAACTTTCCATGTATTAAATCTTCTGCCCTTGTTGTTTTAATGTTGGATAGTAAAAAAAAGATTCTGCCAGTAAAATCCTTATACAGCCCACTTCATGTTTCTTGTCTGGTAAAAAGCCTAGGCTTATGACATCATGAACAGCTCTCTCTCTAACTCTCGTGAGAGTTTGCCAGGAAGGGAGGGGGGATGAGTCATAGGAGGGCTAATGAGAGCTGTAGAGCTGGAGGTGTGCCTCTGTGTGTCTATGTAAATCCAGGAAGTTAACAGGCAGCAGCTTTAGCTGCCCACAGTTAAAATGGTTGCAGCCAGACTCGGTGGAGGGAGATTTCTGCAGCATATTTGGCAAGTACAGAATCACAGTATATATGAAATAATATGCAAAGTGGTTGGAGGGAAGCTTCAGAATGGCAAAGATGTTTGTATTACAAATTATGTGAGCAGAGTGCAGTTCCTCTTGTATACAGAAGGAATCAGAGGGCCCTGAATAACAGAAGAAGTGCAAATTGTATTATTGACACTGGTAATATTTGATATTGGGATCATTAATATGAAAGGTGGGAGGTGTGAAGACTTGGATCCAGCAATAGGAAAAAAATAGGAGAACCCTTTAAACCTTTAAGATGGAACATGACATGTGAAAGTAATTGGCTATGGTGTTCATTGCAATAGGTCATAATCTTTTGGTATTTTCATATGTCCTAGACAGTTTTTTTTAAATTGTACATGCCATTGACAGATTTGGTATGAGGGGCATTACTCTTGTCTAGCTCCTACAGTTACATTTCACATAATACAAAATCAATAAAAAGTCAGGCAGAGTGGGAGCCCTTCATAAGGCCCACAGGAACTATGCATACCCGGGGACTTAACACAGAGATCTCACCAAAAGAGTTCCTGAAAGATCTAAGAAACTGTTAGATGGTTTAACACTTCAGCATCTTCCAAAAACCAAACGATCAATGAGGCCACCCTGTAATGTTGTAAGATAAATTTTTATTATTTAAAGTTAGTTTAGGTTGTACTACAAGGATACATTGGGCTTGATTTACCAAAGGCAAATAGGCTGTTCACTTTGCAAGGCAAGTGCACTGTGCAAATGAGCTTTCCCCAGAGCCTAATGATTAAATGTTTTTCATACAAGTTACTGTGATGCACGCCAACTGATAGGTTGGAATAGCCATTTTACAGATATTTGTAGGAACAGCTGTAAAAGAAATCAACATGATGTAAATAAAGTTATCAATTTAATGTTTGATGTGTTTCCATGCATGATTTGTAATCATATATGTACATGGGAGCAGCATTATTTGCTCATGGCATACGAAGACTCTGTTTCCTGCTTTGCAGTGCTACACTATGGTTGTGCTTTACTGCTCCTTCTCACAATGGATGTCTATGAGTCAGCTGACTGACTAAAGATAATTTGTTTTGTTGATAGCCTTTCTAAATATCTATTGAGCAGTTATGCTGAGTGACTGAAACAGCTAATTTTGACGTAATAATAAAATATAGCAAACATCTAAAAATGTAAAAGTCACTCCAAATTTTAATTTGTAAAAGTCACTCCAAATTTTAAAGTGAACAAAGTTAACACAAAATATGTCCTCACTGAAAGTACTGTATACTTTCACTTTAACCCTGAAGTTTCACTGTTGGGTAGATTAGTTCTTTAATGTCAAACAAATATGTCCTTTAATCTAACCATAAAAGAAAATGAACATACTGATTTCATTTCATGTGTACTATGTGTTAAAGTAAAGTGTTAAATGTTGATGTTTTGACATAATTGATTGTTGTGCATGCAATGACTGTCTACAACAACAGCAGATCAAAGCAACATTCAAAGATTAAGTATCTGCTATATCTATATGTAGGTTTGCCTTAATTATTTATAACATTAAATGTATAATCGTAAAAGTATACATAGTTTATAAAATGAATGATTACACTTTAAATGTCTTTTAAACACTTTTTATATTGATAGAAACTGTTGAATCAAATTCCATATTATAAAACAATTTTAGAATTGCATACATTTATATATATATTATTTTGCAATGTTATATAAAGCCCTATAATATTCCATAAAGCAGGTTTGCCAAAAGTATCAAACTAATATGTCAAATGATAAAGTAATTATATGGGTCATGTATTGATGCTTTGCATATACATAGGCTTTTCATATTGCATACTAGTCTACAAATAAACTATTAGAGCTAATAAATAGTTCATTGTAATTATTTATGATGTCTCAAATGGTTATTCTTCTTTACAAATTGAGTCTATATGATAGTATACTGGTTATTCTAACCATATGTGAATAATTTCTATCACTGAAATTGTTATTAAGTTAATCATTAGAATTTGTGGCAGGGGATTTTTTTGTACCCTGCTATTTCAATTCATAAAGAAAATGTGGATTTTCATGATATTTAATTGCAGTTTAATATTTGTAGATCATGCAAAAAAAAAAAAAACATATACAGTATAGTTTATAGTTTAAATAGTTTATAGTTAAAATCTCAAAATGCTATCATGTGGTCAATTAGGAGAGCACATGTCAGTCAATATAAGCCAAATGATAAATTGGCAATATGTTTCAAACATCGAGTTGTTTATGGTATATGATAAATAAGTGATTATTGTTAGTATTGTATGTACTGTATATATCAAAAAACAAACATATAAATTAAAATAGAATAAGAAAATTCTTAGTAAACATTACCTGGTAGCATTAGGTCCCCAATTATATACTTATAATCAATAGCCATTATTTATTATTATATCTGAATGTAAAAAAAATATTTAAATGTGATATATGGGTAGTATGCTTTAAATAACCTAACATACTTCAGGATACTATGCTTAAAAGCAATGTCTTACATACTCAAAATTAAAATGCTACCAAACATACACTTGTCCCCGTCACTTAAAGAAAACAGAATATAATATAGTATAATACAATATAATACTTTTCTTCTGTTACTCAAAACAAAAAATAATATACAATAATTACAATCCATTACAATAATTTGCTGTTATTTCTATAATTGGAATTATATTGTTCACTAAAGGCAAAAATATTTCAGAAATATATTTTGTGTAAATGTAAACGTGTATAAATATATTACTGACAAAGTTTCAGTTTCTACATTAAAATAATATAATAGTTTCTGTTCACTTGATACTGTCAAAAGATTTTCATACCTCATTTAAATAATGCATATTTAGCTCATAGGATTTTGAGCATGTGTTACTAACATGAAAGGATGACTTTATAACTGACAGTTACCTTGATAGTCTTTGATGTTGAGGTCAATGACATCAAAGGTCACAGGTGTGAACATGGGACCTATTCATCCAACCATATAAAAAAAATGAAGGAATCATAAGGACTTCACTTCAGGCTTGCAGATCTTCTGATGAACATCTCCTAAACATTACAAGTCAAGAGAGGGTACAGGAAATCTGAGAAGAAATGACCTGGATGAATGTCATTCTCTACCTCACAACCATCTCCATGGTCCAGGGATTGCCAGCCTTTATGCAAGAAAACCAAAAAAGAATTCCTCTTCAACAATCTAACCATGGATTAAGAACTTCAAGCAGTCTTGATGGACAGGCATACTCTCCAAATAAGAAGTACTCACCATTTATGATGCAGCTCTATCAGAGCCTCATTATGGGGAATGACACAGGTCTGTCCAGCCTGGAGCATTCCATCCTTCAAGATTCAGATACTGTCCTAAGACTTACTGCCAAAGGTAAATACGGAACTCTATATTTTCCCATATAACAATGTAACATGCTGCTTTATTTATTACCTAAATGTAATGATAATTTTATTATTGATGGGCTAGATTATCTTCCACAGAGAAGGGCAAGAACACTTTTTGTGTCAGGCATTTTAATTAAGGGCAATTTATTTCTTATAGCTGATTCTCTAACAGTGATAAAACTAACTTAAAAGTATGTGCTTTTGTAGTTTTAGTCTTCCCTTTAACACTCCTGACATGCCTCATATATGACAGATTTGCCTTAGCAGTTTCACATACATCGCCTACTGCCTAAAGATTTATTTTAAATAGTAAACATCATTTTAAAGAATATTGCTTTATATAACAATATTTTTTTTTATATATGTATTATTTATTTATTTAATACTATTTATTTATTTATATATTTATTAATATATTTTAACCATAGATTCATATATTGTAAAAACGAAGTATGTCTTTTTATAATTAGATTGATTTTTATGTCATGTTTTTTGTTCTTTCTTCCCCAGGATGCACCAAGATGGACAATCATCGATCACTCTACTTTGACATGTCCTCTCTCTCAAGCAGTAATGAGATTCAATTGGCAGAGTTTAGGATTCAACTTTCTCCTACAGAGAAAACACAAGATATGATACTGCATATTTACCACAGCGAACAAGGTTCCAAGAGATTGCTTCTGCAGTCTTTTCACATTGATTCCTCTGTAACAATGGGTGACTCCTGGAAAGTGTTTACCCTCACTAAAATTTTGAATGCTTATCTCAACCTTCGTCAAACTTCATATTATGATGATATCATGGGGGGTGGAACCTCATCTCAGAAGGATCATGAGAACGGTTGCACAGACATATCTACTGACAGAGTTTTATTGATAGTGTTCACAAAGGACAACCCTTCTGCTAAAGTCAATGGATATCCCAACCTCATCCAAACAGTGGAGTCTTCTAAATATGTGATGTCACCAGAAGTCAAAAGTGAACAAGGTATCAAAAGGCACAGGAAGAACAGAAATACAAAAGACAGCATCATAATGAACCACTTTCCATCCAGAACCGTGGAGGATGGAAAACCCTTGTGTCAAAGGGTTGATATGATGGTGGACTTTGAGAAGTTCGGGTGGGGAAATCTGATTATCCACCCGAAGAATTTCAATGCCTACAGATGTGAAGGAGCCTGCCCCATTCCCCTAAGTGAGCCCTTCAAACCAACCAACCATGCTTACATTATGGTAAGTGTCATTTTTTTTTACTGATAATTGTCTTTGCCTTTTTCAAGTATTCTTTAATATTTGGTGCTATTCAGTATTTCGTAATAATGGGTGCCATTAGACAGACAGCATTGGAGGAATATTACATATTGCATGTAACTTTTATTATGGGTTTATAGGTCTTTATGGATCCTTAGAGGAGTGTCAACTAGCCTGACTCCTTAGGGCAGGCATGTCAAACTCAAAAATGTGGAGTCCAAATCTGGATAAACTCTATAAAGGGCAGCATTTTATGGAATTTCTCTTACAGTTATGTTTAGGCATCAGCATGGCAATTAAAAAGCCTTGTTTTTTTAATGTAATTCACCTTACAGTAAACCAATGCTATGTTCAATTGTAATCCTCATATTGGCTGAGGACCATAAGAAAGATGTAGATGAGATGCATGAAGCCCAACCAGTTTGACATGTCTAATTTAGAGGAATGTTAGATGTATCAATTGTATATTGCTGTGCTAAATATGTGGATTGTTTGATGTGTGCATCATCATTTTCTGGTAGATTTGTAAACTAACAAATATCTATTTTTTTGTTTTACAGAGTTTGCTGAAGCTATTCAATTCAGATAAAGTTGAATGTGCCTCCTGTGCCCCAGTGAAAATGAGACCTTTGTCTATGCTGATGAATGACAATGGAGATGTGGTAATGAAACACCACGAAGATATGATTGTAGAAGAATGTGGATGTCATTGAGGAACTGCTAAAACATATGTCACAAGTATTGAAAAGATGCAAAGTAAGCAGTGACTTTAAAGGAATAATGGCACTTTGCAGTGTCTGGTGAAAGGCCTGCTGAACTCTCTGCTTTAAGTTAAAAAGAGTTCAAAAGCTAAAAACTGGAACCAGAGGAAGAAAAGAAACTTCCATTGCTGGCCTACATTATTGCCATGAACTGGAGATAAAACCTGGTTTATAAAGGGCAAATACTTTTTTTAAATATTTATATTTTTTTATTGCCTAAAATGTATTTTGTAGTTTACAGTGCAGTCATTGTATGATTATTATCCATTAAAATATAATGAATAAAATACATCTGTTTCATTTTCTTTATTGTTTGATAGCACTAATTGAACAATGGGAATATGGAGCTGAAGCTTTCCAGTAGAGTCCCTAAAATGTTTTAGATAAGACTTGTGCAGAAAATGGTGGATTTTGACTTTAATACACAGACTTAAGTAGTCCTTGTATACAACTTAATGAAGTGCAGGCAAAAAAACATTTAGAATTAAACAAATATTTTAAATGCTTCGTTGCAGTGTTTTCTATTTCCAATGTTTTTTTGATTTGCATTGTTCTTGAACTTGCTGGAATGGCCTAGATCTTTTGGAGGAGAGAAAAGGGCTTTGAATCTGAATTGTACAAGCTTTACATTCAAAAGATTAGATGCTGTATGATGCAACTGAATTAGAAAATAATATTGCTAAATTGCTGAAGTTAATCTTAGAGCTATGTAGTGCATACATATGCAAGATAAAACATGAATAATATTGATAGTAAGAATTAATTATAAAGAGCTTCAAGTATTGAATTGGATAGCCTTAGTATAATATATATATTCATCATTTTGGACAGGGGTCAGCAACCTTTTTCCACTTAAGGGCCGGCATTCAATGTATGTGAATGCGTGGATGGTGGAGGGCCACATTCACCTGCTAATAAATGAAGATAATAATAATCCTAACATAGTAATAATACCAGTACAGGTTTACCTCACTTTAAGGTGCTTCACTAATAAAAAGCCAGTTGACTCTGAGGGATCATGTGGCTGGGGATTCAGATTTTACTGCCCCCTCCCCCATCCTGGTACCCAAGGGTGGCTGACACCAGCCCTGCCAGTCAGCATGGTCTGGAGATGGGGTTCCTGTCCCTAGGGAAAATGGGGTTCCTGCCCTTAGGGGAGATGGGATCCCCATTACTAGAGGAGATAGGTCCCCGTCCCCAGGGGTGATGGGGTCCTGTCCCCAAGTGAGAAGGGGTCCCTGTCCCCAGGGGTGATGGAGTCCCTGTCCCCAAGTGAGAGGGGTCCCTTTCCCCAGGGGAAAAGGGGTCCCTGTCTCCAGGGGAGATGGGGTCCCTGTCCCTAGGGAAATGGGGTCCCCAGGGGGAGGGGTTCTCTGTTACTAGGGGAGATGGGGGCCCCATTACCAGGGTAATGGGGTCACATCCCCAGGAGAGAAGGGGTCCCACACTGTGTAGGTAGAACTCTCCTACCTTACACACATGTGCAGCAGAGCAGAGCTCGGCATCACAGGTCTGGATTAGTGTGGGAACTGCTGAAGTTAACTTTTTACATTAACAGGCTAGTGATTGGTTGCTACGATCGCCTGGAAACCAATCACCTGCTGTTTAACGAAAAAAGTTAACTCCAGCGGTTCCTGCCCCATCCAGCCCTGTGATACCAGCCACTCGCTGCTGTCCAATGAAGAGGACAGTGGCAAAAATCTCCGTGGCCTGGGTGCCAGTGAATTACTCATGGCCCTGACGGGCTGGACATTAAATGGTGGTGGGCCGGGTGCGGCCCGTGGGTTGCTGACCCCTGCTTTAGGAGATACTTGGAAAGAAAAGTATTGTGCTTTGCCTAAAGTGCAGTGGTATTCATAGATTAAGTTTGATTTGTTAAAATGAGAATGTATGTTTTTATAATAACGTGGGTTTGTCATTTTCTAGCTCACATACTTTTAAAGAAAATATTTAATATAAACTGGTGTTAACGTTACCTAATATCTGTAATTCCTCAACATTATTGTTATTATACAGTATATAAATAGCACCAACAGTTCACGCAGCGATTTACAAAATAAGGACAGACAGTACATATACAATTTAAAGCGGACATTCAGTAATTTTTTCAACTTTCCATGTATTAAATCTTCTGCCCTTGTTGTTTTAATGTTGGATAGTAAAAAAAGATTCTGCCAATAAAATCCTTATACAGCCCACTTTCTGTTTCTTGTCTGGTAAAAAGCCTAGGCTTATGACATCATGAACAGCTCTCTCTCTAACTCTCGTGAGAGTTTGCCAGGAAGGGAGGGGGGATGAGTCATAGGAGGGCTAATGAGAGCTGTAGAGCTGGAGGTGTGCCTCTGTGTGTCTGTGTAAATCCAGGAAGTTAACAGGCAGCAGCTTTAGCTGCCCACAGTTAAAATGGTTGCAGCCAGACTCGGTGGAGGGAGATTTCTGCAGCATATTTGGCAAGTACAGAATCACAGTATATATGAAATAATATGCAAAGTGGTTGGAGGGAAGCTTCAGAATGGCAAAGATGTTTGTATTACAAATTATGTGAGCAGAGTGCAGTTCCTCTTGTATACAGAAGGAATCAGAGGGCCCTGAATAACAGAAGAAGTGCAAATTGTATTATTGACACTGGTAATATTTGATATTGGGATCATTAATATGAAAGGTGGGAGGTGTGAAGACTTGGATCCAGCAATAGGAAAAAAATAGGAGAACCCTTTAAACCTTTAAGATGGAACATGACATGTGAAAGTAATTGGCTATGGTGTTCATTGCAATAGGTCATAATCTTTTGGTATTTTCATATGTCCTAGACAGTTTTTTTTAAATTGTACATGCCATTGACAGATTTGGTATGAGGGGCATTACTCTTGTCTAGCTCCTACAGTTACATTTCACATAATACAAAATCAATAAAAAGTCAGGCAGAGTGGGAGCCCTTCATAAGGCCCACAGGAACTATGCATACCCGGGGACTTAACACAGAGATCTCACCAAAAGAGTTCCTGAAAGATCTAAGAAACTGTTAGATGGTTTAACACTTCAGCATCTTCCAAAAACCAAACGATCAATGAGGCCACCCTGTAATGTTGTAAGATAAATTTTTATTATTTAAAGTTAGTTTAGGTTGTACTACAAGGATACATTGGGCTTGATTTACCAAAGGCAAATAGGCTGTTCACTTTGCAAGGCAAGTGCACTGTGCAAATGAGCTTTCCCCAGAGCCTAATGATTAAATGTTTTTCATACAAGTTACTGTGATGCACGCCAACTGATAGGTTGGAATAGCCATTTTACAGATATTTGTAGGAACAGCTGTAAAAGAAATCAACATGATGTAAATAAAGTTATCAATTTAATGTTTGATGTGTTTCCATGCATGATTTGTAATCATATATGTACATGGGAGCAGCATTATTTGCTCATGGCATACGAAGACTCTGTTTCCTGCTTTGCAGTGCTACACTATGGTTGTGCTTTACTGCTCCTTCTCACAATGGATGTCTATGAGTCAGCTGACTGACTAAAGATAATTTGTTTTGTTGATAGCCTTTCTAAATATCTATTGAGCAGTTATGCTGAGTGACTGAAACAGCTAATTTTGACGTAATAATAAAATATAGCAAACATCTAAAAATGTAAAAGTCACTCCAAATTTTAATTTGTAAAAGTCACTCCAAATTTTAAAGTGAACAAAGTTAACACAAAATATGTCCTCACTGAAAGTACTGTATACTTTCACTTTAACCCTGAAGTTTCACTGTTGGGTAGATTAGTTCTTTAATGTCAAACAAATATGCCCTTTAATCTAACCATAAAAGAAAATGAACATACTGATTTCATTTCATGTGTACTATGTGTTAAAGTAAAGTGTTAAATGTTGATGTTTTGACATAATTGATTGTTGTGCATGCAATGACTGTCTACAACAACAGCAGATCAAAGCAACATTCAAAGATTAAGCATCTGCTATATCTATATGTAGGTTTGCCTTAATTATTTATAACATTAAATGTATAATCGTAAAAGTATACATAGTTTATAAAATGAATGATTACACTTTAAATGTCTTTT